>NC_063349.1:41109886-41141400 GCF_021869965.1 Rhincodon typus
GCCAGACCTGCTGGGTTTTTCCTGCAACTTTGTTTTTGTTCCTGATTTACAGCAGTTCTTTCGGTTTTTATTTGTAATGAAGAAGGTGTTTAGTATGCTTGCTTTTATGGTCAGTGTATTGAGTACTGGAGCTGGGAGGTCATGTAGCAGTTGTACAGGACATTGGTTAGGCCACTTTTGGAAGACTGTGTTCAATTCTGGTCTCCCTGCCATAGGACAGATGTTGTGAAACTTGAAAGGACTCAGAAAAGATTTACAAGGACGTTGCCAGGATTGGAGGGCTTGAGCCATTGTGTTAGGCTGAATACGCTGGGGCTATTTTCCCTGGAGCGTCAGAGGCTAAGGGGTGACCTTATAGAGATTTATAAAATCATGAGGAGCATAAATAGGGTGAAAAGACAAGTTATTTTCCCTGGGTTAGGGGAGTCCATAACTAGAGGGCATAGGTTTAAGGTGAGAGGACAAAGATTTAAGGGGGACCTAAGGATCAATATTTTTAAACAGAGATTAGTGTGTGTATGGAATGAGCTGCCAGAGGAGATGATGGAGGCTGGTCCAATTACAACATTTAAAAGGCATCTGGATGGGTATACGAATAGGCAAGTTTAGAGGGATATGGGCTAAATGCTGGCAAATAGGACTAGATTAATTCAAGATATCTGGTCAGCATAGATGAGTTGGACTGCAGGGTCTGTTTCAGTGTTGTATATCTCTATGACATTCAGATCATTCAGGATTAGTATCACAAAAAGGGGAGTGGAAAAAGTGGTCCTTTATTCTCTCAAGAGGCTTTTGAGGTTAAGTCATCTGAAAATTTCTGAATTATGCTGTAGATATTTGCCTGATGAGGGGCAATGGCAGCCTAATGGACAGATAGAGCTGAGATAGATATTAATGATCCAAATGAATGGTAGAGCAGGCTGGAAAGGCTGAATGTCTGAGTGCTGTTTCTTGATTCCACTAACAAAGGAGTACAGGCTTGCAATCAAACTGAAAATAGTATTCAGAACTATTCCATATACTCAGGCAGAATAGATCAATGGTTCATGAGTTTGGCAATGCTGTGGTAAAATAATAAGTATGTAGTAAAAGGTTTTAGAATTAAGCCAAATTTAGTTCTGTTCCAACTCCACTCCCTTTGTTTAGTTCCCAAGCCCAAACAATAAAAAAAATGCAGTGACAAGATTGCTTATATGAAGCTGGCTAAATAAATACACCAAGGAACACCTTCCTACTGTCCAAAAATGCTGCAACATACTCAAAGAAAACAAACCTTCATATAGGTCAGCATTTGGTCATTTCTCATAAGATGCCTGGAGGAAAATAATTCTTTTTTTCAAAGTAACATTTTAATACTGTATTTGCTGTTCCAAATTCTTGGGAAAGAAATAAAAAGTCTAAACACCACAAAATACCAGCTCATCTAACTTTTCTATATCATTTTTATCTGTAACTAACATTGGGAGAAAGAACCATCTGATGAATTGGGTCTGACAGCCCCAAGTCTCACATCCAACCACCTTGATTAATACTGATAGGCTTTAATCATGGTGAAAAAGTTGATTTTTCTCTTAAAATACAAAGAAATTGACACCAGATGAAATGCTGCTTGCCTCAAGTCAATGTTTTACATACATGTGACTATTACTAACAAGCTTTTCCACAATTCTTACAATGAGTTCTATAATTCCCAATAATGTCAGAGGATGATAGTGTAACCTGTTTTACCTTGTGATGTCGGCACATCATGATACTTCGGATGAGTAACTCAACATGTATGTGTGCATTTGCACATACTCTGTCCCTGTGGCTACTTGCTTCTCATAACAAAGTAAGGTTCTTCAATGCATTATGGACTGTAACACTCGTTTATCTACTTCTGTGCATACAAGTCCTCAAATACAGCTCCTAAGTGAAACATGAAACATTTCTCTCTTCGCATGCTGCTCCTTCTAGAATGGGGTCTCCTACCTTACTGATATCAGTCATGTGATCTGTTACATCATCATGATTTCCATGAATCTCATTTTATCAGATCTTAACCCCGACCCCCACCCCACCCCCACTAAATTTCTATCTACTTGGTCTATGTTATTTCTGTAGTTTACTTTTACTTCCTTACATAGTTCTTGTAATAATTTACTACTTTATTATCATTTTTACCATTATCATTGTTATCACCCCATTTTTCAAAGTCTATATCCCATTGATCAAGATAATCTGGAACTGACTGCATATTCCAAATGGATTCTCTTGAATTCAACTTCTGAATGATGGAGTTGTACTTTGTCTGGTAAACCACTTTGTACACTGCCTGATATGTAGTGTAGGTATGGCCATCCCACATTCTGTGATAATCACACATGCCAATTTCTTAGCTAGAATAAGCTTAATATTTTCCTGTTCCTCCTGAATGTTCCTTCAGGAATTCTGACAGCAAAAAATCTCAAACATTTTTCGTCTAATATCTATATCTTCTGACTTCTCTTGCCTTACCAGACTTCCTGCCATGGCTGTAAAGTTGACTTTGAATTTTGAGTCTTGAGTTTTCATCCCGTGTCTACATTATTCCATCTCTTCTGCTCTTTGCTATGACTTTTGTTGTTTTACTTTCTGGCCACCTTGAAATGTGTTGCTTGTCTTGAGTTAGTGTTCCATAACTGGTAAATCTATCCTTAATGTCTTCTCCATGAATTATTCAACTGAAAACTACCATTATTTATTGGTACTGGTCTGTACTGAGTGGAGCTAATTACCAGAGTTGATAAATGTGGAACTAGAGAAGCACAGCAGGTCAGACAGTATCCAAGGAGCAGGGAAGTCAATGTTTCGAGCTGAAACCCTTCACCAGGACTGGTTTCAGCTCAAAACATTGACTTCCCTGCTCTTCAGATGCTGCCTGACCAGCTATGCTTTTCCACTTCCACATTTATCAACTCTAGTTTCCAGCATCTTTCTGGCTCCAAGAAGCTAATTCCCACCCTGGAAACTTCATGTTGTGAATGGTGGCCTTTATTTCAAAATGAATGGTGTATAAAAATAGAGTGTTTTTGCTCAAACTACACAAGGCACTAGACACACCAAATCTCAAATACTGTGAATGTTTTTGTTCCCCTTATCTAAGGAAAGTCATAATGGCACTGGAAAGATGCTACAGAAGGTTCACTACATTGATTCCAGGTATGGAAAGTTTTTCTTATGAGAAGAGGTTGTATAGGTTGGACTTGTATTCAATCAAGTTTAAGAGAATGAGAAATGATCTTATTGAAATACATTGGATTCTTAAGGAGCTTGACAAGATAGATGCAGCAAGGTTGTTCTTATTTTTGGAGTCTAGGTCCAGAGGACAAAATCTCAGAATAAGACAGAGATGAAGAGAACATTTTTTTCCCTCAGAGGATGGTGAATATGCGGAATTCTTTACTGCAAAGGCCAGTCAAGACTGGATGGTTAAATAAATTCAAGGTTCAGATCAACAGAATTTTAATCAGTAAGAGAGTCAAGGATTATGGGGAAAAGCCATTGTGGCTGTAGATTATCAGATTGGACATGATCTCATTGAAGAGTGGAGTGAACTTGATGAGACAAATTGTCTACTTCTGCTTCCACGCCTTATGGTTTTATGCTTGCTAGAAGTAACATCCTGAGCTTGTGTAATGAATGTATTCAGAAATCGTCACTCTAGGTCTCAGGGTATCTGTCAGAACCCAGTTTTGGAAGAAAAATTGCTTGTTGCCAATTTTGCCAAACTATCGCCAATAGACAAAATAGTTGGAATAAATGATTTCCCCTTAACTCCTTTGCTTAAAAGAGTGAGATCTACACAATAACAGTCCTCCATCTATGTATTGCTGAAAAAGACACATTTTGTCAAAGCTTTTTGTCTTTTGAACTCATCAAGACAATTTGCAAGAATAATTTAAGGGGATAGCCAACATTTATACTGCAAAGTAGGAGAGTGTTGTTTGGTTGGCAAATATTCCGATTGACGAAGGCATTGCCATGGATTATACACCAATTAATGATGGTTGATAGTTAACAGCCAGACTATGTTTATATTTTAAAGCAGGCATGTTGACTCTGATTTGTCAAGGCATTGCACTGAGAAAAGAACCAGCAAATGTCTGTCACCTATTATGTTGAGTTAAAACAAGAACTGTGCATATCTGCTATTTGTCTTGGGATTTGTCTTTGGAAATTTTCCTTTCTCAGGATCTTTTGTTTGCTTTTTGCAGTGATAAAACTGCTGCTAATTTACAATTTTTCCTAAGTGCCCAATTAGTCATACTGAGAGCACTCAACTCTTAGTGCTGAACATTCATTGCACTTGTGATTCTGTTTGGAAACACATCTTGTACAACCTAATACGGTCGATGATGTTTGTTCCCTCTCTTTTAGCGAACTCTCAGGAGGATGATGACACTTTCTTGGGGTCTAACCATCCAAACATGTCAGAAGAATCCTAGATGATTTCTTACAGTACTGACTGATTTTGGGCCTTGAATTCTGCTTCTGTAGTGAATTGGTTTGCCTGGTTCAGTGCAAAATCCTCTTTGGATTGAAGAAGGTCTGATAACATTTTATCCCTCACACCCATGATTAGACACTCTAGTCTTCAAAGTTCCATACCTGTAACATCCTGCTAGATGATAAAAATCTGTCAAAAAAGCTTCTATTGATTCTCCCAAATGCTGAGATCACTGATTAACTCTTGCTAGTCCATTGCTAAATTTCCTTCTGAGCTAAAGTATACATTGAATACTTTAATCAGTGCATAATCCAAAGTAGTACTGTCTTCCACACTTTGTCTTACCAGAACATCATCAGTTATTGGATCTACAGCGTATAAAAAGGTGCTGACTTGATGGCACTGTTCCTTGGTGTACAGGTCTAATACAGTTCTATAACACTGAAACCACTTGTGCTTCTGGCCTCTTTTTGTGCCTTCTGCTTTATCAAATGGTTGAGATAATAGCAAAGTGCCATTCCTACAGAGGATTGTGCCTGACCCACCGGGTGACGAAATGGACTTTTCCTCCTCCTGTCATTTCACTCTCCACTAGTTGTCTGACAACTGGGATCTTCCTGTACTGTTTGAATAGATGTAGCAATCATATACCAAGGATTGGTAAGACTTAAATGTGGGTTTTGTGGTTGAGGATATATCTCTGTACAGACACTGTTTAGTGTTATAAGCCAATGCAGTGACATAAGATGATTTCAAGTGACCAGATATCGCATATGGTCAGAACATCGCATAATCAAAACTCCAGCACAGCCTGTAACCATAGCAACACTACTTTATACATCTATAGTTACAGTTGACAATCTCTTTCATTGAAATACCTGATTTTATAGTCTTCTATTTCACATTGCCATGCTGATTGTTTTCATCTTTGCTGAAGTGCCAAGAACAGACCTGCTCTGCCAAGATATTGGTTAAAAATATAAAACAAAGTCTGTCTCTGTAAGCTCGTTCCAACATGAAACAGATTGAATTCAGCTGGTGTAGCATTCCCTCTTGGGTGATGTTTTGGCATTTTCTGTTAAGTTTGGAACTGTCGTTATTGTATGACATGAACAATATACAGTGAGATATTTTGTAACTGCATAAAGCTTTAAGTAATTGTATTTCAGTTCTTGAGTAGATTGGATGGTGCACTGGTTCATCTCTGATTGCTGTAGTTGAATCCTAACCAGACTGATGACGTAGAATCCTTCTGTGTTTTTTGGCTTTTGGGAAACTGAATAAAATTGATTGAATCTCAAAATATCACCCACTGGGCCCACAGCAGTAAACTGCCTTGAAAGCAACTCTAATTGGCATCGTCAGTCAAATAGGCCACAAAATGGGCATTGTGACAATGGGAAATGCTGCATTAATGTAGGAGAGCTTTTCTTCTTGGTTTCATTCTGAACTTACTGTCTGGCAAATGTTAGCAAAATTTAATATCTTTTACTGTATTGATTTTAGCTTGCCATTTAATTAAAATGGGTATTGCCTGCCTAAAGATAGAATCTATACCAAGGTGAAGCAATAATGCTTCATCAGTTTTGGCTGAGCTGATACGTTCGTGTGGTTGCAGGTGGCTTCAACATTTACTCCAGGGACCCAAGCAAAAAATCCAGTGTGACACTCTAGTGCAGGACCAAAAGAGTGCTGTTCTGTCAAAGATGTCCTTTTTCAGATGACGAATTAAATCATATGGGTGGATGTAAAAGAATTTGTTGACTCTACTTCAAAGAGGAGGAGAGGTGTCACCCATATCCTGGCCAACAGACATTACTCAACAAATATCAATAAGGGTGGCACAGTGGTTAGTATGGCTACCTCACAGCACCAGGTACCAGGGTTCCATTCCACCCTTAGGTGACTATCTGTGTGGAGTTTGCACATTCTCCCCGTGTCTGCGTGGGTTTCCATCAGGTGCTCTGGTTTCCTCCCACAGTCCAAAGATGTGCAGGTTAGGTGGGTAAGCCATGGGAAATGCTGGGGTAGGTCTAGGTGGGATGTTCTTTGTACTTGATGGACTGAATGGCCTGCTTCCACAGTGCAGGAATTCTATAATTCAGTGGATGTTCTGGTCAATATCACATTGTTATTTGCAAGACATTGCTCTGTATGTTGCTGCCATGAATTGGTTACTGCATTTCCTTCAATTGACAACAATGGCTACACTTCAGCAATACTTCATTTGTTGTCAAATCCTTTGTGAAACAGACTATATGAATGTCTTTTTTTTTATAAATAGAAGCACTTGCAATATTTGCACAAAAAATGTTTTCAAAAATAATTTTGTAGGAACACCTTACATTTTATGGATATTCCACTGAAATAAAATTTTGAAAAAAACATAGCAACTAAAGAAGGAGTAGGACATTCAATTTGGAGCTTGAAGTCAGAAAACCTTGTATGCTTGATATCAATATCATCAGCTTAATTCCTGTGCATCCTCTAATACATATTTGAGCATGTTTTTGGTAAGTAGAAATGTGTCACTTTTAATATAAAGGAAGTCTTCAAATATCAGATGAATTCTGGTTTTGCCACCTACAAACAGATCTAAAATCTAACAGGATACAGATGCAGAATTAAGAAAAAAAACTTTGAAAACAAAATCATCCTCAAGCTTAGCATTTTAAATATTATATGATCTCATGTTTGTTGTTGTCAAAAGGTTATCATGAGAATAAAAACTGACATCTTACATTGTACTCTCTGATTCTTTTTTATTGACAAAATTAAGAATTGTACCTTGTCAAAGTTTACTTAGAAATATTCAAATAAACAAGCTCATAAATAAAACAGATCAATCTGGAGGCACTAGCTATAATTGAAGCTGGGTAATTAAGAACTTTCCTCCCATAGTTGAAAGATGTGCAGGTTTGGTGGATTGACCATGCTACGTTACCCATAGTATCCAAGGGGTATGCAGGCTAGACGGATTAGCCATGGGAAACACAGGGTTACAGCAATGGTGATGGGTCTGGGTGGGATGCTCTTCAGAGGGCTGGTGTGGACTCAATAGGGCAAATGGCCTGCTTCCACACTGTAGAGATTCTATTTACTGCTCAGGTCCCATTCATTTCTGACTGTGTGGTATTAACCAGAGGATTTGGCAGATTTTTTTTTAATCAGTTCATGGAATGTGGGTGTTGTTGGCTAGATCAACGTTTATTGTCCAAGGCAGAGGGCAGTTAAGAGTCAACCTTGTGGGTTTGGAATCACATTAGGCCAGACCAGGTAAAGATGGCCGAATTCTTCCCCTGAAAGAAGGATATTAGTGAACGAAATGGGTTTTTATGACAACCAGTCGCTAGCTTTTCAGTCAAATTTCACCATCTTCCATATCGGGATTCAGACCCGTTTCCCCAGAACATTAGCCGGGGCTTCTAGTCCATTGATGTTACCGCTACACTACTGCCTCCCTTTAAGGGGAGCCCAATTCAGCAGAGAGGAGTCTTGTATGTTTATAGAACTAAGGCCCCTAATTTGCAGTGGGATGCTGGTGCACTTTTAACCACAGCTTGAATGGGGAGGTCACTGTTGCTGTCCTATTGTGTATAGGAATGTCTGCAGCTATTCTGAAAAGTGTTTTTCCTCTGAATTGGAATGGTTGTTTTGTGAGCCAGCTAGCGTTAGCATAAGTGTCTGTCCAGGACATCCCACATGGAAAGTCAAAGCCTCCCAAACTCCTCCCCTTCCCTCTTGGGAGATTCTCCTGAAATATTTTCATGGTGGCTCAGTGGTTAACACTGCTGCCTCACAGCGCCAGCGACCCGGGTTCAATTCTGTCCTCGGGTGACTGTCTGTGTGGAGTTTGCACATTCTCCCCATGTCTGCGTGGGTTTCCTCCGGGTGCTCCAGTTTCATCCCACAGTCCAAAGATGTGCAGGCTAGGTGGATTGGCCATGCTAAGTTGCCCAGAGTGTTCAGGGATGTGTAGATTAGGTGGGTTATAGAGGGGTGGGATGCTCTCAGGGTCGGTGTGGACTTGTTGGGCTAAAGGGCCTGTTTCCACACTGTAGGGATTCTATGATTTTATGATCTATGATCTATTTTCAAGACCACTAACTGGAAGCAGGTATATGATCTTCATCTGTCAGAAGCTGCTCATGACCCTTGTCACCCCCGTTCTGAGCAGGAGATGGAGCAGTGGAATCTAAATGAGACCTGGGAAGCAGTGGTCAATTGAGAAATCAACTTGTCCAAATGATTTCCCGCCAGAAATCAAGTCTGAGTTAATGTCTGTTGCTCGACTCTCCATGTACCTTGACATGGAATATTGCCTGGTAATATATTAAGCATTGAGTGCACTTCTGTAACAACTTGACCCATTATAAATTGCAATGTCCAATTTCGCAGTAGGCACTCATCACACTGTAATTACGCCTCAATTCTGAGTCTCCAGTTCCATAGCTTCTACTGCAGATAAACTCCTGATTCAAGCTGTTCTAAAATTCCTGCAAGTTTTCAAACCAATTCAAGATAAAAATATTCTATCAAAATACATTATTTAAAGTGGGGACAGGATTACATCTACCCAGGACAGATCATTCCTCTGCCCCCCAGTTCAGCTTCACTGGGCAACTAAATCTGCCTCAATATGCCTTCCCTGCACCCCCAACCTCCCATCCCAAACACCACACCCCACGCTCCCCCGCCATGAAATGCCACAAAAGGTTATCCATACCTTTGTTTTTTTTCAGGATTCAGATGTGTGGAACACTGAAACTGGAATTAAATGTCCTCAAATCCATTTCCTCATCTTCATCTTCATCTTCAAGTTTGAAATTCAACATTTTGATGTTTCAAAACAGGCAGTGCCAGATCAGCTGTCTGTTAAACCCTATCACACTTCCCTTTTCATTGGTATCAACAGGTAGTTAAGACAAGATGCAACACTTTCTTTTAAGATGCCTTGTTTCATTGTATCTTTTGAGGCAGTTCTGAGGACCATATAAAGGTCAGTGTTCCTGCCAAGATATTTGCTATTCCACTGTCTTGGTGCATTTGTGACCAATTAAGAAACCCTTTACTTCATAATATTGACCATGGCGTAATGGATGGATGGTTTTACAAAGCTGGGAATTGTCTGCAACATTGCAATTAAATGTTCATTTGCTCTTTGTTTCACATCTCCCAGGTGAACAAGCGTTTTAGTTTATTAATCAGCAGTTTGATTACACTCTTTGTAGGAAATCAATCTAGATTTCAACTTTTTGACAAGAAATACAGCTTTACCAATGCTCATGAAATGTCAAATGATAATCAAACTTCCCAATGACAGATGCCATAGTTAAATTTAATCATAAGTCTGCTATTGTCAATATAAGTGAACAAAGTGAACATGAAATTTCTTTTTGTGCACTGACAGAGCAATTAAAAGGTTTTGGGATGGATTTTTCAGGCAGAAGTCAGGAACTTGAAGTTGTGACAGGACCATATGCGGGGGTTTTGATTCTGATGGGGCAGAACGTTCCAGAGCAACATGAAGCTGGGAAGGGGGCAGGAGACTGGTGAAAATAGATGAGTTGTCATCAGGATAGACGCCTGACTCTTTCCTGCCTCCATTCAAGTAAGTTCTGAGTGGGAAGGCCCACTCCACTTAAGACCCTTTACATTGTCAATTAACGACCAGTTAAGGAACATGGGCCTGCTCCCATCTGAGTTGCAATTTTCTCAGCTCCAGTTGAGACAAAGAGGAGGCAACCCATCCAACTGGCAGAGCAACATGGGACATGTGTCACTGATGTGTAGGCTGTGCTTCAATCTGCACTAATTTGTGGGCAATTGAAGTTACAGACATTGTGCAGGGATTGTCCAATGAGAGCACCCCTGCTGTCCCTTGATTACAATCCACCTCCCCCTGCGTCATGCAATTCCCACACCCAGAAAAGCACATTGTTCCCTGTGATTTGGTCATCCTGGTAGCAGCCACAGTTTTCTCGATGGCATTGGAGCGTAAGAGCTGCCAGCCTCGGACAGAGTGGCGGAAGACTTAGGCCCATCGCTGCCCTCCAAACTGTCTCATTCAAGGAAGATCCAGTGTGTCTTGCTCTTAGGAGTCAGTATGAGAGTTTTGCCAACTTTAGATGGTGGCAAAACACTGGCTCCATTGCAAAGTAGCCCCAGATGATACCTTTATTGCCCCTAACAGGTTCCCCATCTTCTTAGAATCATAGAATCCCTACAGTGTGAAAGCAGGCTTTTCGGCCCATTAAATCTACACCAACCCTCTGAACAGCATCCAACCCCCACCACCACCTCATTTCTGTAATCTTGCATTTTCTATGGCTAATCCACCTAGCCTGCACATCCCTGGACACTTTGGGTAATTTAGCATAGTTAACCACCTAGCCTGCACATCTTCGGACTGTGGGAGGAAACCGGAGCACCCGGAGGAAACCCACGCAGACATGGAGAGAATGTGCAAACTCCACACAGACAGTCACCTGAGGGTGGAATCAAACGCAGGTCCCTGGCACTGAGAGGCAGCAGTGCTAACCACAGAGTCACCGTGCTGCATCATGGGGTGGCAATATAATCCCGGTCCCAGCTGCAGCCACTGCACCCATCGCCCACCTCCAGACTGTATCCATAGGTCTGACAAAATCCAGCTCATTATTTTTGTCTCTTGAAAAGAAAAATATATTTCAAGCGTAGTAACAAAATGCTATGAGTTCTTTAGTGCTTTTCCTCTTCATGTTTAAAACACTGCATGCAGCTGAATAGCATCAGTACACACAACTTGTTCAATTTTCTCCGCTACCCAAAGATGAATCTAATTTGACAATATTAGATGGTTTCTTACCTTGCGCACCATTTTAATCAAAACATCACTTCAGTTTTGTTTGTCCTGTAGTAGAAACTTGAACAAATTTGCTCAGAGAATTTCACAGATCAGAATGACACCATATTCAAAATTTAAGGGTAGAAACTTGCTTGGGCCTATTTCTGACACTACACAGGCCTGAAGCATACCAGATATTAGGCTTTGGGCCTGATGAGCAAGCTGTGTCAGCCATTGCTACCTCAGCGCATTGAAAAGTAGCGCATACATTCAATATGTCAATTGTCAGTCCGTTTGCCTCGCTAACAGTGGCCTGCAGTTAAGCCCCAGGAGAGGAATTACAGCAAGCAACAGTGAAGGATGGGGATGGGGTAGGGATAAAGTGAGCTAGATGACTGTGAAACATTTGTTTCCCCTTGCTTCACAGCAACATTAAAACAAAACATCTTTCTGAGTGGGACAGTTGCTTGATAAACATAGAAACATGCAAACTCAGGCTCTGAAACCTGTCTTGCTGCTAAATCTGAAAGCACTGCACATATTTGACACCCGATAAATGAACAGTTTCTACCTGTTAGTATTTGTTGAGTTGACTGATTTGAAGCGTGATGAAGGGTGCTACAAATAATTTTAACGTTCTCAGTTTGAGAAGGCAACTGTTGAGGAATTTCACTGTCAGTGTTTTAATAAAATGTTTCTACCTGAAATGTTAGTCTGTCTTTTCTCTTTATTGATGCAAACAGACCTGGTGTACTTTTCCGGCACTTTTGCTTTTTCTCCGTCAGATTTCTAGCACTCAGATTATTGTTGATTTTTTTTATTCACTCATGGGACATAAGTGTTGCTGGCTGCTCAACACTTATTGCCCACCCCAGTTGTCCTCGACAAGGTGGTGGTGAGCTGCTTTCTTGAACCACTGCAGTCCACATACTTTAGGTCAAATCATAATGCCCCTTAGGGAGGAAAGTTCAGGGTTTTGACCCAGCGACAGTGCAGAACAGCAATATATTTCCAAATGTCTCTAGTTATCATTGCTGGACTCTTCTATCGCAGCAAGCATTTGGCAGTTCCAAGTTACTTATAAAAAATGTACTTTTTTTCATAATTTTAAACTCCTATTAATCCAGAGACCCATGTAATGTTCAGGGGATCCAGGTTCAAATCCCACCATGGCAAATGGCAGAGTTTGACATAAGTAAAATATTTGGAATTAAAGAGTCTAACAACGACCATGAATTCATTGTCAATTATCAGAAAAACCCATCTGGTCCAATAATATCCTTGAGGGATGGAAACTGCCTTAACTTACCTGGTCTGACCTTACATGTGAACCACAGCAATGTGCTTGAAACTTAACCGTCCTCTGGATTGGGCTAAAATGCTGACCAATCAGTGACCTCCTCACCCCATGAATGAGCATATTAAAAAAAAAGTCAGGATGGTGATTCCAATTATCACACGATAATTCCATCTGATGTGTGCCAACATGTATATTGAGTAAGAACATGGTTGGCCTGAGCTAGGATGCAGTCGAAAGTATATTTAAACTTAACAAGGTTTACATGACTGAAATGGTGAACTGGGAGCTGTTGTGAAGGCATTTGTATGGAAATCTAAGCCAGTTTGAAGGGCTATGTGTGAAAAAATGCATTTTTAAAAATAAATTGAGACAACATTGTATTTGGTTACTGTACAAAATTTTATCAGACTTAAAATGCCAGATTTTTTGTTTAAAATACATCAGCTATAGGTTTTCATTTAGAAAATCTACAATATCAATAACATGAAAAGGGCTAAATTAATATTAGCTTTTTACCTCTGTCAGTATCCTGTGGAAACACTTGTCAAACTGTACTTTTTTATTGAAAAAAAGTAAAAATTGGGTTTAACTTCCAATTATCATAGTTTTAAGCACACATGTATATCAGTAGGTTGCAAAAACTGATTCCCGTGTCCAATTTTCCACATTGATTGTCCATAACAGTCATTGTGCTTTAAAACATTTGCATAAGATCACTATTTTGTTTCCGTACAAGAACATTGCAAAGACACAAAATTGGAAATTTTGAAAGCTAGCATGCTGGAATGCAGAAGGGACAAAATATTCATGCAGAAAATACATTTCAAATCATTCCTTTCTTCACATAGTGTTAATAACATGCACTAGTTGTAAAAACATTCTTTGTCCCACATAGCCATTTCCAATTTTAATAGCAGATCTTCTTTTCAAAGTCCTCCCAGCAGGAAGGAGCGGTATAACCAATGCAAAAATCTGCAGTGCATTTCTTCTTTTCCTTTCTCATAAAAGTAGAGAGAATTTTTGTTTTAAATAATACAAATGCATCAAAGTACTTCATGCTATAAATATTGAGAAGTGTCACAAACTAACTGCTCAGGGATTTTCTGAGCCATTGGAACAGCTCGTCTTCAAAGAGGCCATGCCATCGAACATTTGCTTCCACAATTTCTACGGCTTGTGTGAATGAGGCATCTGCTCCCGCTCTGACATTCTTTATAAACTCCTTCAGCTGTAAAATTATGGGAAAAAAAGTATATTTTTATTTTATAAGTAACTTGGAACTGCCAAATGCTTGCTGTGGTAGAAGTGTACAGCTGGTGCGATGTCCTTTACAGACCAGACGGATCAAATAAACAGTACCATTTGTCTCATTTACACCTTGCCAAGTTTGTTTGGTCCATTTTTATTTAAGTTATGGCATGGTCTTTTTTTTTTAAAAAGCAGAGTATGGGGTCCAGATTGGAGGCAGACAGATGGGGAACTATCTACCACCAGCCCCACTCCCAGTTGGTGAGGTTGGTTCATTGTCAGATTAGGGTCCTGGGAGACAGCTAACTCAGGCCAACTGTGCACCGACTGGGATTTTGAATTGGTCATGTCAATGGCTCACGCTAGCCTAGATGACAACAAAGACACCATGAATTCAGGGTCAGAGGTGAGGGAGTTGTGGGTCAGATGTGTCGATGGATCACAGAAGGAAACCCCCAGCACCATCTCCACCCAACACCCCCCAAACCAGCTGCTGGGGCACAAGTGCCGCACCTGCCATCCCCTGGAAAGGTTGCCCCTACAGAAATACAGCCAGACATCCACAGCCATTTAAAAAAAAACAAAATTAATTTATCTGGTCTTTTCTCTCTTTTATTGTGTGATGCTGCTAATCTCCAAGCAATGGAAGGGGCATTCGTTGCCCTGCACCCCATCAGCCCCACTGTCCTGATGAGAGGGGAGCATGCTCCCTGGAGATTCAATTCACTGAAAACTGAAAATCCCAGTGGCCATGCCCAAAACAGGCTGTGCGGGATCTGGAACCAGAATGAGACCCCATTTTCAGTGCTCCTCCCTGATTAAAAGTCTAACCTGTGATGTCTCAAGAAGAAAGGAGGGTTGGGAAGAGATTTAGAGCTGCTCGTGTAATGGGCACAGAGCTGACAAAATTGGCTGTATTACTTGCCCAAAGCCAACATTGAAGCTTGGTGCTGTTTTCAGTTTAGGGACTTATTTGAAGCTGGGAGCTGCCAGCACTGAATGGGTGGCCACTGTAAAGCCGTTCCTTATAAGCCATCCTTTTAAGGATCTTGGATAAGGGTTCATCACCTGGCAACAATACCATACTGATTTTTTTTAATTTCAAAAAATATACTTTATTCGTAGAAAATACAAAAAATAAACACATTTTCACCTACCCGGTCATGCTAGCCGCCCCGGGTTACCCTGGGGGTACGTACACCAACTAAAGGAAAAAAACAAAGGAAAAAGAAAAACTCCGGCGGTCATCTCTACCCGTAGTCATAGTTGGCCCCCTGACCAGTTGGAGGAGGCACCAGCTGGGCCCAGTTTCTGAACAGGGCCCTAATACGGTACGGCCGAGGGGTCTTACACGGTGGTCTTTCCCCACTGCGCCTTGGCGGCGGCTGCCCCAAGCTTTAGTGCGTCCCTCAACATGTAGTCCTGAACCTTGGAGTGCGCCAGTCTGCAACACTCGGTCGGGGTTAGTTCTTTCAACTGGAAGACCAGCAAGTTGCGGGCAGACCAAAGAGCGTCTTTCACCGCATTGATGGTCCTCCAGGCGCAGTTGATGTTGGTCTCAGTGTGCATCCCGGGAAACAGCCCGTAGAGCACGGAGTCCCGTGTCACAGAGTTGCTTGGGACGAACCTCGACACAAACCACTGCATTCCCCTCCAGACCTCCTGCGCATAGGCGCACTCCAGAAGGAGGTGATTGACTGTCTCGTCCCCCCCCGCAGCCACCTCGAGGGCAGTGTGCGGTGGCGCAGAGAGCCCCGGCGTGCATGAACAATCTCACTGGCAGAGCCCCTACAGCAATACCATACTGATGGCATGCTCTGTACCTGAAAACTGCCAACTGTGCCTCCTTGCAACCAGTGTAAGACCTCAATTTGTATTTATAGACAGGGCTCCTCCTCCCCCGACCATGTGGGTGTACTGGCCATCAATTTACAAACAATTAAGAATTAAAGGAACAGGCAAAATGCCCCGACTGTCAACTCCAGTTGAAACTGGCACCCATTGATGTCTAGAATCGAGACTGCAGCATCTCAATGAACAAATATTTTCTGGTTTAACAACAAGTTGCAAAATATTTTGCTGCAGTGAGAAAAATTCAATCGACTTACTTGGTTGTATCACAATTCAATTTGTTTTAACTGCTTGGAATGTTGTCAAACTGAGATGTTCCATTGACTAAGAAGCAACTAATTGATCAATTACATGAAACGCCTGATTTACATTAATCAGTCAGAAGGATTTCAGCCCCACTTGATCAAATTTATATGGTAACTGTATTGTACAGTCACACTTACTGTGAAAGAACAGATCAATTAAAACAAATGGCTGATTATGATTAAAGCAGAAAAAATACAAATTACACTATAGTTATATGTTCTGCATGGAATTTCTAAGTTACAAATGTTCTGTAAAGCACTTAATTTCCAGTTGATAATAAGACCCCTTTTGTATAGTGAACCATTTGACCTTTCATCAGATACATAATACCACAGTTTAAGAATTTTCATTGACATCAGTGTAGGTAATATAAAATAATAAACTTCAAGGTTCTACTAGCTTAAGGAGTGTAAAATCTTATGTAATTCAAGACGGACCTTTAAGAATCCTTCTTAAACCATCTAAATCTTAAAATTGCTCAGATTTTTTGGTGGTTTCAGTGTTTCAGAACTGTATAATTTCATTAGATTGCTTCTGAAAATACATCAATAACTTTCATGTTTCAATGAGTCAGTAACTGTCCTGTGTTGAATTAAATGCTGAGATAGTACTCTTGGGATTTTAATCACAATATGGGAGTTGTTTATTGCTGAAGACCCTGCTATTAGAAAGCATTTATTGCTATTTTATGCTGACATTTCAAAAAGGTGCTGCGTTACAATATCATTATAGGATTTTTGATCAACTGGAAGCCTTCATTTACATTTCAAAGGGACTCTGTGGGTTAAGAGTTGCCCAGAATATAGAACCTTTATTATGTTCTCTCCCATGGTCATAACAATCAATGCCAAGGAATGTTTAAGTTTGTCACGCTTTGGCCAATAATTGGTAAAACTATAATAATGATATATGCAAATAGTTCTCTCTGTTAACTCCTTGTATACTCAAGGTGAATCCTTGGAGAAAAATCAAAACTTGAGAGGAAGCCTTGATAAATTTTCTGCTTAAAAACAATTAAATAAATGGGCATTTTAACCTTGAAACTATTGGTGGTCAATTATGTTGTTATAATCATTTGAACTGGATAAATCTTTTAACTCTACGTGTGCCTTGATCTTGCACATCTGAAATTTAAAATTCAGAATAAAGCATTGTTTGAAGAAATCAATAGTGTAGAAATTGGATATTGCTGCACCAGTCTATGTGGTCAGAAGGCACAATTTCAATGCCAGAAGTCCTGTGCTTAAATAATATAGAAAAGAATTCCAACTTGATATCAGATTAGGCTATAATTTCAGAGTCCCTAATAAGTTCCCAAAACATACGTCAACCATCTTTCATACATAAACCATGGGTCAACAGAGTCATAAAGCATAGAACAGCCCTTCGGCGCACAGAGGCTGGGCTATCTACACCAATCCCACTTCTTTGCATTTGGTCCATAGCCTTGAATGTTATAACATTTCAAGTTCTCATCCATGTGGAAGGTTTCCCGCCTCTCCTGCCCTCCCAGGCAGTGTATTCCAGATTCCCACCACCTGTGGGTGAAAAGAAATTTCTTCAAATCGCCTCTAAACTTCCTGTCTTTCATCTTAAAATTTTGGCCCTTCATTATTGACCCTTCAAATAAGGGTCTATTCTATTCACCCTGTCCATGCCCCTCAATTTTATACACCTCAATCAGGTTCCCTCTCAGCTTTCTCTGCTCGAAAGAAAACAAACTGAGTCTACCCAACCTCTCTTTATAATGAAAAAAACTCCAAACCAGACAACATCCCGATGAATCTCTTCAGCATCCGCTCCAGTGCAATCACGTTCTTCCTATAAACGTGGCAACAAGAACTGCACAGTCTTAGTTGTTACCTAAGCGAAGGTCTATACAACTCCAACATGACCTCCCTGCACGTATAATCTAAACCGCTACTGGTAAAGGGAAGTGTCCTGTAATGCTGTCTTAATCAGTGTACTAATCTGTCCTGCTACCTTCAAGGATCTGTGGACAAGCATCCCAAGATCTCTGTTCTTCTAAGCTTTCTGGTATCCCACCATTCGTTGATTACTCCCTTGTCTTGTTACTTCTTCCAAAGTACATTACCTCACATTTACAGGGTTAAATTACAGGATTTGCCCATCTGACCAACCCATCTACATTTTCCAGAAACCTAAGACTTTCTTCCTCAATGTCAACTACCCAGCCAATCTTCACATCAGCTGCAAACTTACTGATCATTTCTCTCCCCAACCCTTCCCCCACCTCCACCCACATTTTTATCTATATTTTTATATATGTGTATGTATACGTGTATGTTAACATTAGTGTTAAGGAAAGTGCATGGTACAGAGTAGGTGCTGGGTCTACTCTGCCAACTACTCTTCAGGGACAGATTTTTTTTGAATCTGATAATAATTGCCGTGAATGGTGTAAAGACAATCTCCACAGAATCCAAATCTGCTGCTTTCCAGCACTATCATTCCTCCCTGTTATCAATCCACCTGCTCTGCTGGGACATCAGATCACTACTGATGGCACAAGCCACGTGATAGTCATCGTGGTGTGTTGATACTAAATTTTCTTAAAATGGTTGAGCTGCCTATAGAGGAACAGCAGATGGCTCATACAAATCACATCTATGCAGCCTGAGGCCTAATTTTAGAACAGGCTTTAGTCTCTAAATTAGAGTATCTACTTACAAGGCTCCAAAATGGGTCTAAATGAATTTCAGCTCAAATTTACTTTGTTTGAAAGATTTTCGTCCTCTGATGTATTTACACTAAAATAAACAAAATGCATGTAATTTACTGCTAAACCTTGGGTTCAATATGCATGGTCAAATTAAAGTGAGGTTTTGATAAGAGCTGTTCTTCTATGGATTTGTTGCCTTTTCGTATGTCACATTCTTAAGGGTGATAACTGGAATCAAGCTCTAACGGAGAAATTCTTTGTGTGTTGTTGGAACCACTTACCTCCTTCAGTTCAGCTTCAGTACTGAGAAACTCGGTCACACCTTTAATTAGCTTGGAGTTCATAAACAAAGCTTCTCCATATCTGTTAAAAAATATTATAAAGCTTACTTAATAACATAGGTTCGGTGTCTAAATCAGACTTTTATTTTGGGCAGAACAAGTCTTGTATTTGTTTGTTCTATCAAATTGTTTTTGTTTTGTTTACCTTGATTTAAAAACACTCCATTTATCCTGGAAAAATTTCCAGGCTAAATCGCGTCCATTTGGATATTTTGCCACATGAATGATAACATCTATGGTAGTCTGGTCCGGAACCGTCTGAGAGTTTAATGACAGGTTCAGAAGCCTGAAAAGAGAAATCAGTTATATTGATCCTTGAAATATTTTCATTTTATAAAAGGTTTTTTTTTAAACAATAGCTTATTAACCTGTTCAACAAAATGGTATTTTTGCTGCACGCTAAAGCTTCCAGTAAAATTTTCTTCTCTGAAACAGCAGTTGAAGATTGGTATTTGGTCCAGATGAAATCCCAGACATTGTCATCCATGAGGGAAATCCCTGTGCAATAGGCAATGTCTCTAACATTTGGTGGTATTCTGAAATACACCATTACAAAGTGTTAGTATTTGTACAGTATCTTGTTCAATACCTTGAGCATCTGATACCTAGCTGTTATGAGATTGCTGGGCTTCATGTTAAGGTTATGAAGTAATAATTTATTCATAAAGGGTTATGAATGAAATACAATTTATACTAATGCACAGTAATGTCTGAAGGTCTGGAAGAGTCTGAAGTTTTATAAAACTGTCTTGATTTCATGATTTGAACAAAATTTGGCAAATGCATAACTTACAAGAAGCTTTATAAATCTAACGTGCTTCTTGCTGGATGCGGCTTTATGCATTCTACACTAAAGTCCACAGAAATGTTACAGCACAGAAACAGGCCATTCAGCCCATCATGTATGCTCCAACTGAACAAACTAGCCACTCCCTGTAATCCTAGTTTTTTAGCTGTAGCTTTGCAGATCACAATACTTCCAGTGTAGATCCAGGTTCCTTTTAAATGTGCCTCAACCAGCAAACTAGGCAGCAAATTCACACCAACCATACTTTGGATGAAATGGCTTTCCCTCATGGCCCCTCTCATCTTCAGCAAAGCACCTTAATTCTGCTAACTGACCTCTTGGCTGTGTCTTCCCTGTACAAGCACCTTACATAAGTCATCCCTTAGCCTTCTCTGTTCTAAGGAAAGGGGGTTGGTTATCTCAGTTGGCTGGATGGCTGGTTTGTGGCATAGTGTGATGCTACAGTGTAGGTTCAATTCCTGCACCAGCTGAGGTTGCCATGAAGGGCTCATCTTCTCAATGTCTCAGCATGCCTGAGGCATAATGATCCTCAGGTTAAACCACCACTAGTCATCTCTCTCTCTGACGAGAGAGCAGCCTGATGGTTTGGTAAGACTATGGAGACTTTACCATTACCATTGAGGAAAACAATCCCAGGTTTCAGTTGTTTTCCCTATCATTATTTATGCAGGGTGTACTGATGTCAGTGAATGTGGTCAACATGAAGTAATTGGTTGAAACTAGAGATAGGCATTGGGACAGATTTTCACTGACCTGAAGAAAAATGGTGAATAGAATCCAATTCTGAGATTCTGCCTCCGTTCCCAGCAAACCCCTTTTTTTTTTGCTGGAGCATGAAGTGAGCCCACACCTTCTCAAGGAACTGTGGTTCGTGGCTTCTCAGAAATCTATAGTCTGATGCTGAAACCTTGTGTATGATAACTTCAAAAAATTGTACCCATGTCCCTCTAGCCAACTCATGCCCCCAACCCACTCCTAACAGTACCTCAAAGCCTCCAAAGCAGCCCATGACACACTCCCATACCCAACAGCCCTCATTACTTCCATATCAGGCAAATTCCTCCACCCACCACCAACATCGCATCGTACCCTCCTTGTACTTGCATGGCTTTTTGTCCATCTATCGTATACAAACACACACTCAGCTTAGCATGGCAAGTGCTGTGCTCAAGACCGAAAGAAATTATAGAGAGGTGTGAACGCAGCCCAGTCGATCACACAAACCAGCCATCCTTCCGGTGACTCCTTCTATACTTCCCGCTGCCTCAAGAAAGCAGCCGACATAATCAAAGACCCCTCCCACCCTGGTAATACTCTTTTCTACCCTCTCCGATCAGGCATATGATACAAAAGTTTGAAAACACGCACTACCAGATTCAAGAACTGCTTCTTCCTTGCTGTTATCAGACTTTTGAATAGACCTTTCATATATTAAAGTTGATCTTTCTCTGTATCTTCTCTGTAGCTGTAACACTATATCCTGCATTCTGTTCTATTACCCTGATGTACTTATGTAAGCTATGGTTCACCTGGATAGCACACAAATCAATACTTTTTACTGTATCTGGGTACATGTGACAATAATAGATCAAATCAAATCAAATGTTCAAAGGGACATATGACCTACTTCTGCCCTGTTATCTATGTACTTACACAATTATAATTCAAATGATACTTTTGCCTGAAAACAGAATCAACATTTTGATTTCATGCTTCGACAAGAGTAAGTATTCTGTGCAAAGACATTCATAGATTCATTTCAAATGAAGGTGATAATTCCAGTTTTGAGACGTGCACCTGTTATGATCACTTGTCATCCATTCTGAAAGAAGCGACACAGCTTTCTCATGGCAGAGGGCAATGCCAAATTTACAAGCCAAGATAATGACCTTCCGACGTAGTTCCCTGTTTGAAAAGAAAACCAAGACTCAATGAAAAAGTTTTCCACTGGCGCAAAGTGCTGAAGAATTTTTAGTGGATCACTTGATAGTTGAGTCTTGTGTTTGGCAGAGATCCTGAGGTTTTAACCAACAGTAAATTTGCTTTTGCCATGGAGACAACAATTTGTGCTGCCAAACATACTCAGGCAATGTCTTTATCATAAAGCTCTTGCTGTCATCTGCATACTGCAGATGACAAGTCTGCTTATTTTAAAGATAAAATATGAATGCTGTCAGCAACTTTACTATTCTCTTTTCTATTAAAGCTGCAATTGCTTGATTCAAGCAAAACCAGCTGTACTTTTAAATAAGCTTTGTTTGCCTAGAAGTCTGTGTGGAGTTTGCACATTCTCCCAGCGTCTGCGTGGGTTTTCTCCAGGTGCTCCAGTTTCCTCCCACAGTGCAAAGATGTGCAGGCTAGGTAGATTGGCCACACTAAATTGACCATAGTGTTCAGGGACGAGTGGTATAGGGGGATGGGTTCTGGGTGGGATGCTCTGAGGGTTGGTGTGGACTTGTTGGGCCGAAGGGCCTGTGTTTCCACACTGTAGGGATTCTATGAAATTGACAAGGATTCATTCATTGATCAGTAGTTGCCCATAATAGAACTTCATTCCAAAAGCTTATTACAGAATCTTTCCTGACCCTGAATCAATGGAAGATGAAAACACAAAGTAAGGTCCTCGGCAAATTTTTGAAGTTGGGGGAAATTCTCCAAGAGACTAAGGGAGACTTTCACTCATTTGATCCGACTGGGAGAGATTCAGTCTGACACTTGCCTAACTTGCACCACTGAACCTCATGAGGATTCCCATCGGCAGACTATTGATAATTTTCTTTGAGGTGGGGCAAGATGGGAATTCATTGCTTCACTGTGCAGCAATCCTGCTTACTGCAAGTAAGATGCAGCAGAAAAGGAGTTGGAGTGAGTCAGTTTTTGTAGAGCCTCTGGTTCTCAATACCTCTGAACCATAGTCTGGGCAAGGGGACCTTTTAAAGGTAAGTGCACAAGGTCTTAGCAATGCCACCCTGGCACTCCCATCACAAACCCCATCCCACATGCCAGGCTATGCATCCCATGGCTTTATGTACCATCTATGCCAACACACTTGTTAGGACACTTAGGGGAAAAATAAACGAAAATCCTGGCCATACTTTAAAATGAGAATATCTCTTCTATTGAAAAGAATTTTGAAATGTCACTCTGATATCTATATGTAGTCTGGTATATTTCTGTCAGAATTTTGATGTCCACCCTGTCATCAGATGGACAGAGATGATATGTATATTTTTTGTCAGGAACCAAAGAAGGGTAATCTACATCAAGAGCTTCCCATTTCTTGTAGTTCTAAACAAAAATCAGGGTTGAGATTAACACTTTTCTTCCACCCTCTTGTAAAGCATTACAAATAGTAGAAAGTAAAGTCATCTATTTTAAGTGGAGTAAACAATAACCATTACATTTGACCTCAAGCTTACCTGCCTCCAATTGTAGGTGTTGAAAGTTTATGGGAAATTAGGACATAGCAATCAGTACAAAGGTATCCAAACCTGAACAGATACTGATTGAATACATTAAAGTCACTGCAAGCAAACTCAACAGGCTTCACTTCAGGTTTCAAACAAAGTGAAACAAACAAAAACAGAAATTGCTAGAAAACATAACAGTTCTGGCAGTAACTGTGAAAAGAGAAACAGATTTAATGTTTTGAGTCCAGTGACCCCTCTTCAGAACTGGACTTGGTCACTGGACTTGAAAGTTTCTCCAGCAATTACTGCTTCTGTTTGTTTCAGATCTCCAGCATCCGCAGTTCTTTATTTTATTATTGAGTGCAAAGTGAACCATTTCCCATCAGCAACGTACTGGTACAGAGGTGCTACTCATTTGAAAATGTTCACACTCATGATATTAGCAAATAGTCACTTTACTTCATATTCGGTATTCCAGGGAGTTGTTCCATTACGGACAAATGAAACTAAAACCATTGCCAGCAAGATCAATCCAACATGGAACCAATTTGCGAACTGATCAGTAATGTTGGTCTAACCTGTTCGATATAAACTATGTCCTTCAATTTCCATTTTGTCACTCAATCACTAAGTGTTAATGGCTCTCAGACATTGAATACTGCAGTAGAACAGTGACATGTGTTAGTAATGTTCCATCAACAGCAGTGAAAAATGATCGAACTACATGCACTGTTGAATTTACTACCACAAGACCCTGTTTATATCAAGCCCCAGTATTTACCAAACTCTATAAAGCCAATATATCTATAATCAGCTTATAAACTAAGCAAGTAAATGATTTAACTCAGTCTGGTATGATGCTTGAACGACAGTACTATTCACTGCGTCCTCTGGCCATCCCAATAGATTGTATGCTGGAGCAACTTGCTGCAGGACATATTGCTGAAGGAAGAAAAACAGTGAGAAAATTTGTAAGATTTTGTCAATGTAATTTCATAATTTATCCAATATTAGAAATAATATCTAACATCAGTAATGTACAAGCTTGGATCACATTTTATAAATGGCATATCCCTTAGGACTTACTATCTTAAGCAATTATTGGACAAATCCACTTGTTTGGCATCCAAATCCTGCATGTGAAATTGTTCAGATTTTTACATGTGTCGTATGATTAGACTTTTTTCTCAGCAAGGCCTTAGGACCTGAAATTCTGATCAGGATCCAAGGCAGCAAAATTCCTGGTGGGGATGGAATTGAAGCTAAAGCCAGGATTTGGCCCAGTATTTTATCCAGTTTAATACCATTGTATGGAATGGGAGGAAGGCATGGGATCTTCTGTCAATTGATGGCAGATATACCCTGGGAATTCAGCCCAGAATGCATTCATACAACCTCAGTGCTGGGATTTGAAAAGGAGTTCTTTTTTTTACATTAAAGTGGGTTTTGTAGTTTAAAGATTCTAACTATGATCATATGCTACAGATGTTGGGACAAAGTAGCATTTGTGATCTTAATAAAAAGGTATTCAGGACTTACCCAGAAACTACTTAGATGAATAGATAACTTGTCACTGCATTTCAGACCTCCACATCTATTATTGTGGGATGGCCCTATTCAGCTGAACTCAGTAAAAGATGTTTGCCAAGAATTTACATCTGGATGCAGTTGAATTTAGTTGCAGGCTCACTGGTGAATTACTGCATGGGGGAATAAACCTGAGGATAATCTCACTCCTGCTACTCCTGTGGTCAGAGTTAACAAGAAACAAGAGCATGTGTAGTCCAATTTGAAGTATTTTGGAGAGAGGAAAAAGCAAATAGAAGGAGCTTCCTAATTAAGAGAAGATTAACTGGGGTGGGGGAGGGATGGTTGAATTCAGTACTGGGTCCAACCAGAAACAGGAAAATGATCGAGCAAACACTGGCATAGCGACATATTTCATCGCATTATTTGTTGCAAGACATGATACAGAAACAAATCTTATGGACAAAGTAAGTGGCAGTTACTACATTATAATTCTGTTCACATAGCAACTGCAATTTACGCAAACTAGTTTATGAATTAGCTTTTGGCCTCTTCCTTGGCCTACTTTTAAAGGATTAGAGAAATTCAGAAATGCAAGTACAATATCCTCTTGAGGTCATAAGATATTTTGGATGGATACACCTCTCCAAGTCAGACTGACATCTAAGTTGATGTTAAGAATACTCAGGCCCATTCCTGAACATAAACTGCAAGGACCATCCATGGGATTTTACTCCCACCCTCCACTGAATGTCCAAGGGCTGGCTCAATAAAAATGGTCATGAGACAGCTACATCTGTCGCTTGGCAGTGATGTGGTGCTGCCAGGTGGAGTTCCTGAGCCTATGTGCTCCTTGCACCACCTGGAGGTGGCGTTTCCTATGAAACACAGCCTTTCAAGTTAAGATTGTTAATCACTAACAAAAGATTTAAGTTGTCTGAATTATAGTGAGAACTTAACGTTCCATTTTAAATTATCTTTTAGTCATGTCACTGACATTGCAGATACTTTTCCAACAAGGACACAAATTTTTCTTAACATTGAAGATTAGACTCATACACTAAAAATGTTGTACTCCTTGTTCCGATCCACCAACTTGTCCAGGTGAAGTAGCACATTACTTGCAGCGTGCCATGGAAGGAACTCTTTTTCCTTATAAAGGTACCGTATAATCTCCAGGGGAATATTCTGTGGTAAATAGCCAGCTCTAAGGCAAACACAAAAAAAAGTCAGAGACAAATGAGGAAGGAAGGAGCTCATGAAAATCTGAGCAATATTTTTTTCTAAGGATACTAATTGTACTAAACTATCTTACATTTCAAATCATTCTCATGCAAAAAAGGTGGTAAAGCAATAATGTAATAAAATTAGTAAACAGCGTCAACCTCAAATCCCTTCAAACTGCAGAGTTGGCCAGGGATCTTCTGCCTCTCTTGCATGCACACATATTATATCTTTTTATCTCTCACACTAGGGTGTAGATTAGGATCGCATAGTACAGTGTCCTGACAGTAGAACAGGAAGTATGTGGAATTTCTGCTAATGGGCAGGAAGGCTCAAGGTGGCCAGCTATCTAAATATTCATGGATGAAGTGATCGCCAATTGTGCAGCAAGGGTGACTGCAGAATGGCAGCCTCGCCATTACCCCATGCAGTCAAAGGTCAAAGGCCTGCCTTTTAAAATTGGCATCCAATGGGTGTTTGATCCCTGCAAGCCAACAGCATTAACCTGGCTATGTGAGTGGGTAAGGCTGCTACTACGTTCTGATCACACGGCCACTTTTTAAGAAGGAGTTGGATATAGTTCTTAGGGCGAAAGGGATCAAAGAGTATGGGGAGAAAGCAGGACTGGGTACTGAGATGGATGATCAGCATGACCATAATGAGTGGAGGAGCTGACTCAAAGGGCCAAATAACCTATGTCTGTTCCAGTTACTGTGTTTCTATCCCCTTTGCTCAACCTCCATTCATCCTAAAGCTGCAACCCATTCCCAATGAGGTGCATCCCACAGCACCGTGGACTTGTTTCCCACCCCACCCCCATTATCCTTGACCTGCCATTCATCATCATCAAACCACTGACATTACCTATGTTACCCTCAATTCTTTAAAACCTCACTGACCTTCAGCTGACCTCGACCCTTACCTGTGCAGATTACCCTCCTTCCACTGTGCCCGTTGAGCCTTCAGAGGTTCACCACAACACATCCTCTCTCTCTCTGTCAACCACATCCCAATCCCCTTACGTTGCCATTACCTAATCTCAAAGCATCAATGCCTGTGGAATACCATGTGGTATTTTGCTGTCCATATTTAAGAAAGGATACGTTACATTGGAGACGGTACAGTGAAGTTTCATAAAATTGGATCATCTTTAACAAGGTTCCGCACAGTAGACTGGTTAGTAAAGTTAGACCAAGTAGGATCCAGGGAGAGCTAGCCAATTGGATACAAATTTGGCTTGATGGTAGGAGGCAGAGGGTAGTTGCACAGGGTTGTTTTTTCGGATTGGAGGCCTGTAACCAGCAGTGTTCCGCATGAATTGATGCTTGGTCCACTGTTGTTTGTCTGACCAGAATGTGCCTGACAAGAAGTTCACACGTACTGATAGCAGAACTGATGAGATGTTAACAGCCTAACCAACTAAATCCTTTCCAAGGGTACAATAATTGGATGCTGCTGACTAAATCTGTAGTCAGCTCTGTTCATCTAGCCTTTTCTATACTGACTTTAAACTCTGCATTTTTTAAGGAAGAGCGACATATAAATGGCATAGATGACTGTGTGGAGAATTGGATTAGTAAGTTTGCGGAATAACGCAAAGATTGGTCAGCTGGTTAACAGTGAGGCTGAGTGTCTTGGGCTACAAGAAGATATAAACAGGATGGGCAAATGGGCAGATAAGCAGCAGCTGGAATTTAACCCTGAAAAGTGAGAGGTGGTACACCTTGGAAGGAGTATTCTGACAATGAGGTATTCAGGAGTGGCATGAAGCTAGGAAGTTCTGTGGAACAAAGGGAACTTGGAGTGTTTGTCCATAGATCTCTGAAAACAGACAGGCAAGTTAGTAGGGTGGTGAAAAAGGTATATGGGACACTTGTCTTTATCAATCAAGGCCTAGATTACAAAAGGAGGGAAGTCACGTTGAAGTTGTACAGACCTTTGCTGAGACCAGAGCTAGAGTACAGTGTGCAGTTCTAGTACCACATTACAGGAAGGATGTGATTGCACTGGAGGGACTGCAGAGTAGATTCACCAGGATGCTGCCTGGAATGGAGAATTTAAGTTATGAGGAAAGGTTGGATAGGCTTAGGTTGTTTTCATTGGAGCTAGGGAAGGCTAAGGGGCAATCTGATTGATTAATTCAAGATTATGAGGGGCATGGACAGAGAGGATAAGAAGGATCTTCTTCCCTTTGTTGAAGTGTTGGTCATGAGGGGTCAGACGTTCAAGGTGAGAGGCGGAGGTTTAGCGGGAGGTGAGGAAAAACCTTTCTCCCCAGAGGGTGGTGACATTCTGGAATGTGCTGCCTGGGAGGGTGATAGAGGCAAATTGCCTCACATTCATTAAAATGAACCCAGATGAGCAAGTAGTACATCATAACATTTAAGGCTACAGGTAAAGTCCTGGTAAATGGGATTACGTTGAAGGTCAGGTGTTTCTCATGTGTCGGTGCAGACTCGATGGGCCGAAGGCCCTTTTCTGCCCTGTATGATTCTGTTGATTCTGTGATTCTAGAGTTCTGCGCAACAAATTCCAAAAAGATTGAAAAAGATTGAGACATGAAGTCATTTTCTTAACAAAGCCTTGGCAAGATTGATGTTTTGTATATGGAGGGTGCCAATTCAAAGAGGTCATGCAATTAGACCATTGGACACAAATGCAGGAACACTCAACACCATTATTTGAAATTAGGTGAACACTGAAACTGTAGAGAATCTTCAAACAAAAACACTTAGTATTCCTACATCA
Source organism: Rhincodon typus (assembly GCF_021869965.1). Lineage (NCBI taxonomy): Eukaryota > Metazoa > Chordata > Chondrichthyes > Orectolobiformes > Rhincodontidae > Rhincodon > Rhincodon typus. The sequence continues at coordinate 41,138,627 of NC_063349.1, forward strand.
CACGGCATAAATTCAGGGTTGCAAAGCGATTCTGCAGTTCAACTGTAGTTTTCCTCCTAATTACAAGTATGTGACAATAGTATTGCAAATGATACTATGATAACTGAATTATACTTACTTGTTATATAACCCATCCTTAGTTTAAATTAATCCTGAAAGGGTAGACTACAAAGTAAACCTTAGGCTAACTAATTGCTCAGTTACACAGAAAGAATTAGTACTGGCAAAACAAAAGACTTCTAACATTCGTGGTCAAAGCTGTAGACCCAGGATAAAAATTGTGCTCCTGGTGCAGTGGTACTGGGTTCAAGTCTCACCTTGAGGTGTGTAATAACAACTCTGAACAAGTTGATTCAAAAACAAAATAAAAGATGTGTCCCAAACATCCAGTCACCTTAAACATGCATAGGAGTGCAATGCCCGATATAAGACTAGAGTTGATAGTCTAATTAGTTGTTAAAGCTTCAAATAATGATAGCATTGAACATAAAACCTAAAGGAGAAATGAGCTAGTATATCTAAAATTGAGACTTATATTTTAGGAAGAGTGAATGCTTTTCACATTCTAAATAATCACAGTGCTTAATGTACAGGCAAATACAGTACAAAGTTCCTGTAGCAAAACAATCATTCTATTTGTTTTAATTCAGTGGTAAGTAAAATACTAATAATCCATATCATACAGCACAACAAACAACACCAACGCAATCAATACTAAACTGGCATGTTGTTTCTCGAACCCCCATTAACAGATTTCAATTTATCTCATGTTTATGTAGTGTTTAGATTAGTATTCGTACTTATGGAGTTTACAGAGTTCTCTGTTTTACATTAAATGCAAAACATACCTGGCTAGGTTGAAAGCATCATCAATCAGACCTGCTCGGTTGCCAACAGAGATCACCTGTCAGGGCGAACCAGAAGAAGAAACGATTTAGCGCTGAAAACCGTACCAGAAACAAAAAAAAAGCATCAGAATTCATTTTAATTTACCTCAGGATTGGTCATCAGCTGGTCAATTAACAACTTCCAGTTCCTCAAATCATAGTTAACCCGAAAGTAGCCAGATTGATTAAGGTTTCCGACAAGCCAACTACTGCTATCCAAGAAGCTGATTCTGTGATGCTCTACCAAATAGAAAACGAGACTCAAGATTAACTAATTCAAAAGTCGTATGCAGATATCCTTCATTTGATATTGCAATCTTGGTACTTTCAATGAAAAAGGAAGCACGAAAAAGTAAACTTGTGAAGTATAGTCACTATTGTAATTTAGGAAATGCAGCAAACAATTTGTATAGAGCAAGGTCCCTCAAGAGAAACCATGATCATGGTGGGGTCATCTGTTTTACAGATGTTTGTTGGTGAATAAACACTGTTCAAGACATCAGGGATAACTCCATTGCTCTTCTAGTGTCAGAGGTTTTTGTGCGTTCACCTGAGAAAGCAAACATGGCCTTGATTTAACGTCTCCTCTGAAATACTGAGCCTCTGACACTGTAGCACTGCAGTGGAGTGTCAGGCCTGGCTTTTGTGTTCAAGTGAGTCGGAACAAACTAATGTCTTAACTCACAAGCAAGAGTGCAACCGCCTAGCCATGACCGATGCATAAAGTGTAAAAACAAAACACATAGTATTCTTTATTGTTCCTTAGGACCTAGGGCAACTTAACAGCTCAGCTCTGGAACTAAATTAGTTAAAGGTCTGAAAGAATATGATTTAATAATTCATCATGGAGTATAGTCTAAATTCCAATTGTTATAGCTCATTGATAGCCTGACTAAAATGATTTGAATATTCATCTTCACTTCCCAGCTGTACTTTTGGACTGATGTTGAATTAATATTTCAACATTGTTAAAGAGCTTTTAATCACTGTAATGTTAATAAGTTTTATTAAGGAGAACATTTTCACCTGAACCTAAGTGAAAGGATTTCCAACAATAATGGGAGAGTATTATGGAATGGGAGTTTGAACGTAGATTGCATAATTAGAAAATAAAGAAGGAGTAATTCCATAAACTGTTAAAAGATTATGAAGTCGCTAAGAGACAGGAAATAAGAACTTACTAGATATAAATAACGTCTTTACATCAGCTCATTTTTAAATGTTCGAAGTGGGTGGAAATAGGAGGAACTCAGAGTGACACCCAAGCCATTTTAACACCCAACCTTCACTTACATAAAGCAGGATATTCACCCACCTTAAGCCATCAGCACTAACATCAAGGCTGATGGACTGAAAATGCTAAAAAAATTGAGAGCCTGAGGATACCAGCATGGAGAAAACAGCTCTTGTCATATGTCAACTCAGAGTTGGGGGGCTTTGGGTGCCCAAATTCAAGATGAGAGGAAGAGTCAAAACCAGGGTTGTGTAAGTCTGGACATTGCTTGCAGGCCCAATGGGAAACATTCCTCTTTGCTTCCAAGGATTCCACAGACTGCTTATATTTTTGGAACTTCACACAACCCCTTCTGACACCATTCTGTGACCTCTGCCATGGTTTCCGTGCAAGCCACAAACTTTTCACTGTAAAACAGGCTTGTCCACTGGTTGTTCTTAGCCAAACTATGATGGTGACAAGTCTATGAATACATCGCTCCACCATCATAATTACACAATCCATACACAGCACTTCCAAGGGGAGAGAAAAAGGGTAAAAGTATGCTCCATTAATCTAACTTGCTGTCCAAATACATCATCGAATTAGCTCTCTCACAATTGAATACAAAAGTTCATCAGCAATAATCGGATCAGATAACCACAAGGGTTTAA
>NC_063349.1:41141410-41163323 GCF_021869965.1 Rhincodon typus
GCATGACAAAGACATAAAATGCACAATTTCAGCATCAAAATTCCTTAGCAGCAGTTAACAAGATGCAAGCCTAAAATTCTGTCAGCTCAAAATACAGATTTGCGCAGTGGAATAATACATTAGTAAATTGTGGCAATACCTGTTTTGTTATTAATCCATATCATTGTTTCTGATAAAATATGGCTTAAATTTCCTACAGCAACAGTTAGTGGGATTTCCCATAAATAGCTGGAAAAATAAATACAAGAGGGTAGAAATGTTGACAATGTTATTATACAAACTCATGCCTAATTCTTATCACTGTTGTGTACAGAGGCATTGTCCTATTCACACAATAATATCACTGCCAATAATTTCTGTCCTAAGATCAGATATAGAAATCTGGAGTGCAAGACAAAAGCTATCTTCAACCGTCAAATCAAATAAAACGTGGTTAAGAGACAACAAGGTGCAGGGCTGGATGAACACAGCAGGCCAAGCAGCATCATAGGAGCAGAGAGGCTGCTTCAGTTAACTTGTTTCAAATTTGTTCACCGTCTGAATACTGCTTTTAATGGCCATTTCAGGATCTTAGACGAATAAAAAACCACATAGTAGTCACTAGAAATGGGAGACATGTGTTTTCCTTCACAGTTTGCTGTCGTGTATTTGATACTTGCTGGCAATCCAAGAATACCACACTAATCCAAACTCTAAAATGCCAACTGTAAAATTCCAATCAATTTTCAATTCCATCACAATACAAGATAATTTGTGATCTTGCTGTGGATTTTACAAAAACACATATATAGAGCAACATAACACATTATCAGCTTGTAAAACTGAAAATATTAACTGAGCTGTAAGTGCTATTGATTGCTTTCTATAGCAGAATGCAAAAAGAATTGGATCACTTTCAAACATTAAACCAAGTGCATGCTGATTTGAAGGTCAATTCATAAGACTATTAATTTTGTCATTTCAGATCATTGGATTGCGGTGTGAATTATATATGCTGGCTTTCCTCGATGTTAGAAAAGCTAATATCAATGAGAAAGACAAATTTGTGATGGAACTGTCAATATTTATTTCTCCTTTTAATAGAAATACGTAATAGCGTGTCAAAAGATGGTAAATAATTATGATGGATTACACATGTAACCTGCTCTGTTCGGAAGGTTAGATAATTTTTCTGGAGGTGCATGGGGCCCCTGCTGTGTCTCTGGCCCACTACTTACAGGAGGAGAGAGCAGAGCAGAGAGGTCACAGTGCCACAACGTTCCCTCGCAGCAGTACCTATGACTATCCGAGGGACACTTACAGGCAAATGTTCATAATTGTTTGCTCTCTCACCTGAAGGGCGTGAGGAATTAGCTGCTGGGTCCCACCAGCTGGTCTGGTGCCTCCACTTTGCGAAACTCCTTCATTCACCTCAGCAACATGCAATCATTCGCAATGGCTTTGCCAGGTGTCCTTCACTTCAGGCACTCTGGCACTTGCATGACCTCAGGCTGTGGTTGGTATTCCTGGGAACGGCTCATTAACTGGCCCACACTGGGAAGGCTCAACCCAAAGTCCCGCCACATGCCCATTTGGGTCCATGACCCAGGCATCAGCTTGAAGTTAGGCAAGTGACTCAAATGGGGACTGTTTAGATTATGTGGTTATCAACATTCACCTTTACACCATGTGTCCTGTTATCCTCATAGCTCCCGATACACAATGTAAAATTGAAACTGTTACCTGTTATTTGAAAGAGTTGGATTGACAGATTTCGCAGTGAGATCATAGATGAAATGTTCTTGGCTGATAGTTAAAGTATCACCACTGCTCTCATTCCTACCAATGGTGACAACTGGATACCCCATCTGTAATGTCCAACGGTCCATAACTTCTCTGATGTTTATGGTTTCCCCAATTTTCTGCAATGTCTATATAAAAGTAAAAAGAAACTGGTTTCTGAAGGATCACAGATGTTTTCAGCTGAAAGTAATCTCAACTTCAATAGGTCAGTCAATACCCAATACAGCTGGGCTTGGACAATTGTTAAAACTTTCTGCTTGGGTGACTGCAACAAAACAAAAATAAGAAATCTGTTGTACTACACTGAAGCATGATGCATTGACACTGAGGTATAATAACTGGTATGTGCTTGAATTGACACTACCTGGTTTTACAGCAACAAATTCTCACTGCATTCATATAGCACCTTTAACAACTGAAAGTGTTTTACAGGAACATCATGAAGCAAAAAGGATACTAGGTGAGACAGACGCAAACATGGAATACAGGGAGGTTCTACAGTGCTTGCTGGAGGAGGCGAGAGAGGTAGAGAGACGAAAAGGTCTACACTAAAGTCCACAGAAATGTTACAGCACAGAAACAGGCCATTCAGCCCATCATGTATGCTCCAACTGAACAAACTAGCCACTCCCTGTAATCCTAGTTTTTTAGCTGTAGCTTTGCAGATCACAATACTTCCAGTGTGGATCCAGGTTCCTTTTAAATGTGCCTCAACCAGCAAACTAGGCAGCAAATTCACACCAACCATACTTTGGATGAAATGGCTTTCCCTCATGGCCCCTCTCATCTTCAGCAAAGCACCTTAATTCTGCTAACTGACCTCTTGGCTGTGTCTTCCCTGTACAAGCACCTTACATAAGTCATCCCTTAGCCTTCTCTGTTCTAAGGAAAGGGGGTTGGTTATCTCAGTTGGCTGGATGGCTGGTTTGTGGCATAGTGTGATGCTACAGTGTAGGTTCAATTCCTGCACCAGCTGAGGTTGCCATGAAGGGCTCATCTTCTCAATGTCTCAGCATGCCTGAGGCATAATGATCCTCAGGTTAAACCACCACTAGTCATCTCTCTCTCTGACGAGAGAGCAGCCCGATGATTTGGTAAGACTATGGAGACTTTACCATTACCATTGAGGAAAACAATCCCTGGATGATCCAATCTTTTGTCAGGGCTACAATTTTCAATCACTGGGAACATTCTTGTACATCTCCTCTGCAACTGTCTTTAGCATAATTACATCTTTCCTGTAATGTGATGACCAGAACTGTAATGAACCTCCAGGTGCTAGCCTAACCAGTGTGTTATACAGTGCCAACATAACATACCTGCTCCTATATTGCATACCTAACCCAATGCCCCACAGCTGGGGTGGAGAGAGACCACTTGACAATAAAGCCCATTGGCCCTGGAGGTTTGGTCAGGCACTGTTTCTGGACAGGCCAGACATGCTATTGGTCTCCTTGTCAGAGGCAAGTTGCCTGTCCTTGCTTTGAATTTCCAAGGGTCAGAGGGAGGCAGGCAAAGTGGAGATGAAGGGCCTGGCCACCTCTGGAGAACACTTCTGTGGGGGGCCGTGTGTGTGTGTTTCCTCCTGTACCCCTGGCACCGCCTGTCTCATTGTGAGGCCGGGCCACCTGGAATGTGGGCCAGGTTCCCCGTTCCCCTGTCACCATGTCTTCAGTCCTGAGGCCCCTCGGCTGGGGTGAGGGGATTCCAGGTGCCTCTCCAGCAGATCCCGAGTGAGCTGAGCCCCGGCTCTCCATGGCAGCTGCCAATCTGTCCATGGGAGGCAGAAAGACGGTTACACGACTCGTTTCATGGATGCAGCTTCTGGGCAATGAGGGTCATTACATCCCGCATACCTGTCTGATCCCTGTGCATGTGGACGATGTCCCTAGTTGCCTACAGCACAGGCTCCTCTCCAGCCTGGGGCTGAGCAAGTGCCCAGTCTCCTGCAGCCCTCCAACTGCCAGCGACTCGGGGCAGTTCTTCCTCAGCCAGCACAGAGACAGGGCAGTGAACCACACACCAGGTTACACTACCACACTCTCTAAACCTAACATTCCCAGCAAGGTGTCAGTATCTGAGCTGCTGGCAATAGGGAGGGTGCAGGAGGCAGTCTTGCCGATGTTTCCTCCAAGACCTCACTACTCTGGTTCTCAGAACTCAAGGAGGTGACTCCTGGGGAGGTCATGAAGACACAGTGTGCTCCTGCAAGACACAATAGAGAGATGTCACCACCAGTGGTTAGAAGTGCATGATTAAATGATTTGTAAATGAGTTGGATGAAGGAGTGGAAGGGTGGATTAGTAAGTTCGCGGATGATACGAAGGTGTGTCGAGTTGTGGATAGTGCGGAGGGCTGTTCTAGGTTACAAAGGGACATTGATAGGATGCAGAGCTGGGCTGAGAAGTGGCAGATGGTGTTTAACCCTGAAAAGTGTGAAGCGATTCATTTTGGAAGGACAAACTTGAAAGCAGAACTCAGGGTTAACCGAAAGATTCTTGGCAGTGTGGAGGAGCAGAGGGATCTTGGGGTTCATGTCCACAGTTCCCTGAAAGCTGCCACCCAGGTGGATAGAGTTGTTAAGAAGGCGTATGGTGTGTTATCTTTCATTAATAGAGGGATTGAGTTCACGAGCCGTGAAGTTATGCTCCAGCTATACAAAAGCCTGGTTCGGCCACATCTGGAGTATTGTGTCCAGTTCTGGTCGCCTCATTACAGGAAAGATGCGGAAGTGTTGGAAAAGGTGAAGAGGAGATTTACCAGGATGTTGCCTGGAATGGAGGGAAGGTCTTACGAGGAAAGGTTGAGAGAGCTAGGGCTTTTCTCTTTAGAACGACGAAGGATGAGAGGTGACTTGATAGAGGTGTACAAAATGATCAGAGGTATAGATAGAGTGGACAACCAGAGACTTTTTCCTAGGGTGGAGGTAGCTATTATGAGGGGGCATAGTTTAAATTGAGTGGAGGTAGATATAGGGGAGACGTCAGAGGTAGGTTCTTTACTCAGAGTGGTCGGGGCATGGAATGCATTGCCAGAAAGGGTAGTGGAATCGGCCTCATTAGGGCCATTTAAGCGGCTATTAGATAGGCATATGGATGATAGCGTAAGGTAGGGGTGGAGCTTAGGATTAGGGTAAAAGTTCGGCACAACATCATGGGCCGAAGGGCCTGTATTGTTCTATGTTCTATTAAGTGATTAAGACTGACATCAGGATTAATGTCAGAGTTGTAGTGCAACAAAGAGCAGTTCATACCTGGTTGTCAGATATGGATGTCTTCATCACCTAGGAGCAATCCCAGTCTTTTCCTGCAAGGGTCAGAATTCTGTCCTGATAGGGGGTGAAGAGCTGAACATCAGGAGGCCACGCATGGTTAGTGGTGTGGGAGATCAGAGGAGGATGGTCAGAGTGAGTAAGGGAAGATGTTGCAGGTAATAGTGAGAGTGGCAGAGCATGAGGCTTGATGGGAGGTGGGTGCAGGAACAGAGATACAGTGAACGTGAGGTACAATGGAAAAGAGTGTGGCACTTAACCTGCCGACTGGAGAAGGTCTTTACCTTCTTTTGGCACATGCTGGCCAATCGTCTATATACTGCACTGACCTGGGTGGAGACCTCAGAGCAGGCTGGCAGCGTCTGGTGGTATGACCTCCTCTGCAAGTGCTCCAGGAAGGGATCTTCTCTCCTTTTCATGCCCTAGTTACTGCGGCCTCCAGGTCCCTGATGGGGAATTGTGGTGCTATCATCTTCTTCTCTGTCAGGTTCAGGTTCGGCCCATCAGTGAGCTGAGACCTTTGGAATGACAGGTCTCGCCCAGGTGCACAGTGGCCTTTTAAAGGCAGGATGCCAGCCTTTCAGCGGATATCCGCTGGGTGCTAAGTTGTTACAGAATGGTGCATAGTAAGATGAAACTAGAAGTGGACATGAGGCAGGATAAGTAATTAATGCAAAAGTTTGGCAAGATACGGTGAGAGAGCTCACTATGTCACGCAACAAAAACCCTCCAAAAAGGAAAAAACAATGAAATTCGGACTTAGATGAAAAAACGGAAGATTCAGCCCAGACTTTTCCGTTTCTTTTATGAAAAGACAAAGACGACTTTGGAAACCTTAAAACAAATTTAATCAAGAATGCAACATGAAATTGGCCATCATTGTTTATAATGATTTAATTTGACTGTGAATGAAGGTAGATGCCGACTAAGTGAATTTGACAACATCCCAAACCATAAATCTATTAACTCAGTATTATTAGTTGTAAAGCATACATTGTATTTTTTGCAACAACAGTAGCTTGTTACTCAGAATTCACTGCTACACTTAAGCTTTCTTTATCCAAATTTTTCATTGATTCCTCACTTGCCCCTTTGAGAATGCCTGTTTATTACACCACCCTCTCAAATCTGCACTGCTGAGCCCTTTGACTTAATTAGATAACAATATTGTCTATCACATTCTTTTTCACTTCCTGTGGCTACTGAGGCATGTGTTTATGTTTGTTTCCATGGCTAGATTTTCCTGGAACAAGGTGCCACCTCTCGCCAGAGGCTATCACTTAAGAGGTGGCCCTAGCATTAAGCATTGTGTGCCAGGGGCCTCCCCTGCTTTTATCCTCTTCCCCCTTGGAATATTTGAAGGGTTTACAGTTTGACACATTATGAATGCATCTTCCATGGACATCAGATTCCAGAATGGAACTTAGTCCTGGAGATTTTAGAGAAACGGACATTGTGCCAGAAGACATCCCGTTGACTGTAACACAGTGTTAAATTTAGTTCTTTGCCCAATTACATATTATGCAGCAAAAGAACACATAACACTGCATCTAACACTGCAACAATATCAGACCCCATCATGTAGCCAAAGTGAGATTTAATTAAAAGAACTTTCCACACTTCACGTATGAGATTAACATACTTTAATATGGATAACTAGTGACTAAATAGCTAATAAATTAAAGCCACATGAATCAAAAAGGTATCATGAATATGCTGGAACTTGCAAAATAATTTGTCATCGTGTAACTGATTTCACATTTGGAATCACTTGCTGCGATCCAAGAGGCCAGCATGTTCTGCCATCCATTAAGACCGAAAGAACTGGGAAATAAGGAACTCTGCTAAAAGAATGTATAACTGTTCATGGCCAATTAGAATGGTGTACATTCTGCAGAATGACCAAGTTTAGACATTGTTTCAAAAACTACTTCCATACCAGAGTTGATAGTTATTTTAATCAACCGTTTGAACATGTTGTTACACACCTCCAGGGCAGGTGGGGCTTGAACTTGGACTTTCTGGCCCTGAGGTATGGACCCTATCACTGTGCCACAAAAGCCCATACCAGAATTGATATATTGATAATAAAGTGCCTTTTGATGTAGATATGCATTATCTAATTAGCAATACCAAAGGACCCTGTGGTCATTGGTACCAAAGTTGTCATGCTAACATAAATACCAGGAGAAGGCCCATAGAACATAGAACATACAGCACAGTACAGGCCCTTCAGCCCACGATATTGTGCTGACTTATTATCCTACTAAGATCAAACTACTCTGCATACCCTACATTTTACTATCCTCCATGTGCCTATCCAAGAGTTGCTTAAAAGTATCTAAAGTATCTGACTCCAACACCATTGCCAGCAGCGCATTCCACAGGCCCACCACTCTCTGTGTAAAGAACCTACCTCTGACATCTCCCCTATACCTTCCTCCAATCACCTTTAAATTATGCCTCCTTGTAATAGTCATTTCCGTCCTGGGAAAAAGTCTCTGACTATCCACTCTCATCATCTTGTACACCTCTATCAAGTCACCTCTCATCCATCTTTGCTCCAATGAAAAAAGCCCTAGCTCCCTCAACCTTTCCTCATAAGACCTGCCCTCCAGTCCAGGTAGCATCCTGGTAAATCTCCTGCGCACCCTCTCTAAAGCTTCCACATCTGTGACCAGAACTGAACACAATATTCCAAGTGTGGTCTAACCAGGGTTTTATAGAGCTGTAGCATAGCCTCGTGGCTCTTAAACTTAATTCCCCCTGCCAATGAAAGCCAACACACTATACGCCTTCTTTACAACCCAATCAACTTGGGTAGCAACTTTGAGGGATCTATGGACATGGACCCCAAGATCCCTCTGTTCCTCCACACTGCCAAGAATCCTGCCATTAACCCTGTATTCTGGATTCAAATTCGACCTTCCAAAATCACTTTACACTTTTCCGGGTTGATTTCCATTTGCCACTTCTTTGCCCAGCTCTGCATCCTGTCAATGTCCCATTGCAACCTACAACAGCCCTCCACGCTGTCCACAACTCCAACAACCTTCGTGTCATCAGCAAACTTACTAACTCAACCTTCCACTTCCTCATCCAAGTCATTTATAAAGATCACAAGGAGCACAGATAGTAGGAACTGCCGATGCTGGAGTCTGAGATAACAAGGTGTGGAGCTGGATGAACACAGCAGGCCAGGCAGCATCGGAGGAGCAGGAAAGCTGACGTTTTGGGTCTGACCCGAAACATCAGCTTTCCTGCTCCTCTGATGCTGCTTGGCCTGCTGTGTTCCTCCAGCTCCACACTTTGTTATCACAAGGAGCAGAGCTCCCAGAACAAATCCCTGCGGAACACCAATGGTCACCGAGCTCCAGGGTGAATACTTTCCATCTACCACCGCCTTCTGTCTTCTATTGGACAGCCAGTTTTGTATCCAGACAGCCAAATTTCCTTGAATCCCATGCCTCCTTACTTTCTGAAAGAGCCTACCATGTGGAACCTTATCAAATGCCTTGCTAAAATCCATATACACCACATCCACTGCTCTGCCTTCAGCTTCATCAATGTGTTTTATACGTGGGATGTGTTCTCCAAAACGGGCTTTGGGAAGGGAAACAGCAATTGGATCCAACTTGCTCTACACCAACATCAGTGGTGCAGTCTCAATCAATGGGTAGGAATCAGAAAGGTTCCCGACCAGATCTGGAGTCAGGCTGGTCGGCCCAATCTCTCCGGCCTTGCTTGTGCGTTGTCTAAAGCCCTTTGCCAAGTCCATCAGGAATGATGTGAGCTTGAGAGTGGTGATCATTCCAGGCAGTAGAGGCCTGCAGGTCAAAGCCTTCCTGTACATGGATGACATTGTCATTTCCTGCTTGGATCCACTTTCAGTGCACAGACTCATGAGCATCTGCGACCAGTTCAAACTAGTCTCAGGAACCAAGGTAAATCAAGGCAAGAGTGAGGCCATGTTCTTTGGGAACTGGGCTAACTGATCCTTCAACTCCTTCACCATCAGAACAGATTACCTGAAGCTGCTGGGAATATGGTTCAGAGGGGCCAGGGTGTGTGCCAAAACTTGGGTGGCGCGTATCGCCAAGGTGAGGCAGAGAGTGGACTTTTGGGAGCGCTGTGCTCTCTCTCTCTCTCCATTGCAGATAAAAACTGGTCATCAGGTGTGAGGCACAGTCTCTGTACGTGGTGCAGGTCTGGTCCATTCCCCGAACCTGTGCTGTTGCAGTCACCCAAGCCATCTTCCACTTCACCTGGAGGACTAAAATGGACCATGTCTGCAGGGACACCATGTACATAGTTCTGGATAATGGTGGGGAAAAAATGTATATAACACCACCCTCTTCCTGATGGTTACCTTCATGTGTGGCTGCATCAAGCTGTGAGTAGGTCCTTGGTATGCAAGCACCAAGTGTCACTATATATTGAAGTTCTACCTATCCCCATCATTGTGAAGGATGGGACTAGTCTCACAAGTAGTTGGACCCTTCTATATCACATGTCTTTCATGGAAATTTATAAAGAAAAACACTTTTGACCACAAGTACATCAGCAAGTAGTTAGTATGTAGCATCCTCAAGACCCTGCAGGAAAAGGAAAGGATGGATCTATTGGGTGGTTCCCTGAGCACGCTGTCAAAGTCATTCGGCAGAATGCCTCATCATGAGAACTTTCCAACACGTTGCAAGACATCACTTGGCTGGTGGAAAGAGGGCCCTACCTGTGTGATCCTTCACGTATGCCTGGACTCTCTGTGCCACTGCACAGTGCCCTTGAAGTGGCTGCAGGGGGTTAAAGACTGCTACACATCTCCTGCTGGAATGTGCCTTTGCAAAAGAAATCTGGAGGAAGATGCAGTGGTTTTTGTCGAGGTTCATCCAAGCAGCTCTGTGACGCAGAGCTCCGTGCTCTACGGTCTGTTCTCTGGGACACACACCGAGACAAACTCGACGGTGCCTGGAGAACCATCAACTCAGTAAAAGACGCTCTTTGGTTTGCCTGAAACTTGCTGGTCTTCCAGAGTAAGGAGTTGCAGACTGGCACGTTCCAAGGTCCAGGACTATGTACCGGGACAGACTAAAGATTGGGGCAGTTTTTGCCAAGGCGCAGTGGGGAAAGACCACCATCTAAGGTCTTTCAGCCGAACTTAAATGAGGTCCGTTTGGTTATCGGATCCTCCCGATTCTTCAAATGCATGTAAATATAATCTTGAATAACGAAGAAATATCTTGGATTTTTGTTTGTTCTCAGTATGCAAAAGACTGTATAGAATTGAACTGTTCTAATGACTGTGTATGTATATAAAGTTTTTTTAATGAATTAACTAAGTCTTTGAAATAAAAAAAGTAGGACATTCAAAACTTAATCTGCTGGTGTCACTACAATACATATTTCAGATCATTCCGACAAAACACAATACTTTTCTTTTAAAAAGTTACCTCTGTAAGTTTGTTCCAAAGGTCATTTCTTCCTGCATTACCATACATGTGCTCCATCAAAAAGTCCTAGATTGGACAAAGAAAAAATCAGAATTATGGCGATCCTTGAAGCATTGCTGAACAAATAATTTACTCTACCAAAAGATGTGTTAAGTCATGTACAGTTGGGAATTCAGTTTACTTATGGCCACAAACACTTCAAAATCATTCAACCAAATAATCGTATAGCTTGACACTGAAACTCTTACACTCGAAATATTTACCCTCATTTACCCATTAAAAGTTATGTACAGTTCTGGTCGCCCTGCTATAGGAAGGATATTATTAAAAGATTTACCAAAATGTTGCCGGCATTGGAAGTTTTGAGTTATAGGGACAGGCTGGATACACTAGAACATATTTCACTGAAGCATAGGAGGCTGAGGGGTAACCATATAGAGGTTTATAAAATCATGAGGGACGTAGAGAAGGTGAATAGCAAAGGCCTTTTCCCTTGGGTAGGGGAGGTTAAAACTAGAAGGGCATATTTTTAAGGTTAGAAGAAAATGATTTAAAAGGGACCTGAGGGGCAACTGTTTCACAAAGAGGGTAGTTCACATGTGGAATAAACTGCCAGAGGAAGAGGTAGATGCAGATACAGTTACAACATTTAAAAGACATTTGGACAAATAGGTTCACGAATAGGAAAGGTTCAGAGGGATATGGTCCAAATGCAGACAAGTGGGGACTAGTTTAGTTTGCGAAATTTGATCAGCATAGATGAGTTGGATTGAAGGTTCTGTTTCCATGCTGTATGATTCTATGAGTCTATTTAGCCAATCCTTAAATGCCGTAATCCTTTTTTTATTCATTCACGGAATGAGGGCATATCTAGCATGCCAACATTTATTGTCTATCCTTAATTACCCAGCGTGTAATTAAGAGTGAACCTCACTTCTGTTCATCCGAAGTCAAATGTAGACTGGGCCATGTAAAGATGGCAGTTTCCTTTCAGAAAGAGCATTAGGGCACTAGATGGGTTTTTACTAACAATCAGAAATGATTTCATTGTCTATATTAAATTCTTAATTCCAGATTTTTACTGAATTCAAATTCTATCATTTGACCTGGCAGGATTTGAACCCAGGTCTCTAGAACATTACCTGGGTCTCTGGATTAACAGTCTAGCAATAATATCATTAGGCCATTACCTCCCCCTTTTAATATTTTTCATACCCTCATACCCTAAATTAATCTCAAAGGCAAAGGGCCCTTTGAGGAACATAGTTCTGTAGAATATTTGGCAAAGAAGAGCTAAAGATAAGCCAATTCTACTGAACAGGACCATTTGAAATTATTTCGTGCAATAGAAAAGTAGGTTGTCCCTTCCAAATCCATGATGGCCAGGAAAACAAAGAAAAGGCAGTACTCTGCAGTAGTGTATACTCAATCCAAACTTTAATTGGGACAAGAAGTAAGCACGGAGTCATCTAGGCAAGTATCAGGCTTATACCATGTTAGTTCCTCAAATCTGGCCTGATTCTTAACACCAACCTCCACAGGCACTGACAGCAGGTAAGAGGCACAGTTTCTCTGGGGATAATTGCTGTCAAATCCTGCCAGCTATCACTGCCTACAGGAAAGTGCAATCATTAAATCTATGCTTAGCTAAGTACTGCTCTAGTCACCATGTCTGTCAAAAGTGAAAATCTATTCATAACCATGTCAGTGATATTGCGATAAATACCAACTGGAGGCAAACTTCACAATGAATTTTGCAAACTGTTATAGTTACTTCTCAAACTAAGTTCTCCACTTGGAGATTCATGCATCCATGTATCAGTTTGTAAATTGTAGATGAGCTCATTTTGATAATAACTTTGACAATACAGAATAGCAGAATAGCAGACAGTGGTGAAATATTAAGTCTTAAAAAACTTCAACAGTTGCAGAAAATATGAACTTCATGTTGCCAATGTTAAATATGCTATTGTCCACTCTTTATAGTCCCAGTGAATGTTCTTTGCATGAATGCTAATAGCCTCACTAAAATGCCAATTAGCACAGCTAAAACCAGAAGCACATTCATGTTCAGCAGACTCCATTTTGGCATCCATAGCCGCAAAGAAACAGGCACCACAAAACAGATTTTCACAGTCAATGGTGTTCTGAGCACAGGTTACAGTTCACGTGAGATTCAGTCTGCTTTGAGTAAATGTCTGTATGGCTAACATGAAATAAAATTGATAGGGGAAATCTGTAACAATGCATAGTCACAGTTCCTTAATTTTACTTGACACTCATCTTTATCATGCACATAACATAATCATTAATGCATTTTAATTAACATCTCAGTAGTTCCACGCATGCATGATCTTATGCAGGGCGCATGGTTTTTATTTTATTAAAATAATCCCTACAGGGCTGGAAGAAAAGAAACAAATTGCTCGCCACTATTATAATCACACTGCAAGTGAGCAACAATTTACTTTGGTTGATTGTTACACATTTGGGAAAAATTAACAGTTTATAAATTACATTCAGAATAGATTAGACAGACCCATTTTAACAATTGTGCGCTATCAACAACATTAATCACACTGAAACTTGCAATACGAGTAACAATGACACTAGCAGCACTCTCTACTAAAGTAAATAAAATCTGACAGTAACTTCTAATGTTCAGTAAGTGTAGCTAAATGCAGAAATAAATAAGTTGCTGTGAGGGATAGTCTGCTCCTTATACACTCAGCATTGAAATTGCTGCACCCCACCATGAACAAGCTTTACATTTCCACTAGTTCCACACTAAATATGGCTGAACAAGTTAGGGTTGATAGATTCAGAATTTGAATGACTTTTGAGCTATAATAGTGAGTGATAAATATTGATGAACAACCTCTCTGGCCCTGAGAATTTAAATTTACAACTGCGGAATTTTGTTGATTCAGAACAAATTAATATTGCAGCTTTTTAATAACACACATAATTTTTATACATTTTACGTTCATCTCTTATCTCTCTTCCTTAATCCCAAATGTCTTTCCCAATCTTTATTTTGCTTTCCGTACATCATTTAAGTTTTATTGCCTGTTTAAACTTCCTATCTTTGTGTCAAAGTAAAAATTCTTCAATCTGATTAAAGAACATGACAATTATTTGCCTTGTTCACATGACAGCTGTACTGTAGAGGTGAAAAGACCAGGGATTAGAAGAGGCTACCTTTGATAAATAAGCAATAGGTCCGTAGGCAGCTATCAGCAAGGTAAGAGCTTGTCCACCATCTTTAAGGCACAAGTTGAATGTGATGAAATACTCTTCATTTGCTTGGATGGCAATATTTGAAAAGCCCTTGACAACATCAAGGACAAAGTTGCAAGATAGATTGGCACCGCATCCACCAGCTTAAACATTCACTCCCTCCATCACTGTCAAACACAGTGTACCAACACACAACCTCCCCCAACTAGAAGGACAAAGGCAATAACAAATGCAAGGGAATAACACAAGCTGCAAATTTCCATCCAAGCCATACATCATCCTGATTTGAACTTACATTGCAGTTCCTTATTTGTCACTGGATCAAAATCCTGGAACTCCCTAACAGCATCATTTACCGATACAGTACATTGGTGAACACCTCGATCTTTGCAAGTCATTTGGAGGTAAATCAAGATGATTCCACTCTCCAGTGACAGGTCCATGATGCCAACAATCTTCAGTAAGCTGGTACCTAGGCACTCTTAAATACCTTGAAATACTGCGCACCCACTTGGCCAAAACGCAGGATGACCAAGTTTGCTGCAGACTTACTTAGAATTTCCCATTATTTGACATGATATCTTTGCGTTCTCGGATCTAGCAGAAGGCGCTGTCTTGAAGTCATGCTTTATGAACATACGTTCATATGTCTCAAGTTTGAGGGAAAGATAACCAGGCTTCCTGTTAAAAGTTGAGTTATATTCATCCTTGAGTTGACTCGAAGATCTGCATGTCCAGCAGTGGGAAATTCAAAGCAATTCAACCATCTGAAGCAAATTTGTTCATCCAGTGACCAGCTTACTGATGGCATTATGGACTTATCACTGGGGAGTGGCATCGTCCTTACTTAACTCCAAATGACCTTGCAAGGATTCAGATGTTCAACAGTACACTGTATTAATAAACAAAATATTCTAAACAAGATATTAGCGATTTAATCTCCAGTGCAACATGCTCTTATCAATCTCTCATTCAATTTTCTTGGCTCAGCCAAGTTCCATATATGTCTCTGGCAAAAGATTATACATTTCAAGTGGACAGGGCACTCAGTTGAGTGCATACCTCCATCACATTTTGTTAACTCAAAATTATTATAATTGTGCAGATCTTCCTTGAGACATTTCCACGTGCTGTGTAACTACAAAACTGAAAACTAAAATCTTTTCAACAAGACTTTCCATCCCACTGAGAAGGCTCCAGTCCTACCCATGTCCAAAAATCCACTACAAAAACTCTGTTCATAATTTGACAGCTATACCAAATGCAACCAAATCAGCCAAGACAGCCCACGACATACCAAAATTATCAAAAACATACACAACACAATCCACAACATACTAAAATAATTAATATTATAAACATCCTATGTCCCAATGTTAATGGTAATTTGAACAATTGAAGGATCCAAAAATGAATCAGTTCTTCTTTGGGCCATTACCTATCTGTGCTTCATGTAATATTGAAATTCACCAATTAGTTTTTAAAATATGTTGGTTATGACACACAGATAAGCAAATTAATTGATGAAAACATTACCTCCATGCACCTTCAGTGGCAGAAGTAAAAATGGAAATACTATTGATTTCCTCAGTAGTTTGGTTTGGAGATTGTTAAAGATAGTGGTGTGCTCCAAGAAATTTCTGAAACGTAGCTGACTAAAATCAATCATATGATAGGTTTTAGCTAGCATCTCTACATGAATACAATCTGTATGGCGGGATTAGTTTGGAAACACCAGAGAGTTCATAACTAGTGCAAGTGTAGTGCAGAGTTCATTAAACAGCTTGAGAGCGGTACAGAGTGTGTCAGACTGCTCAACCGTGGTGCAGAATTCATAAAAGTGTGAGAGTGGTAGAGAATTCATTAAACAGCGTGAGAGTGACGGGGCATTCACTAAACAGTAAGAAACTTATATTAGTAACATAGCCATAACATTGTAAGATGATCATAGGTAGCCAGACATAACACAATCCCTTTTCAAGACTTTTACTCACCTGTAATCCTATTTGAAATACATGCTGTCCCATAAAGTTAGCTACCATTCGAATCAGTGCAGCACCCTAGAATTTAAAAACAAAGATGATTTTCTTTGAAATAAATTACTAGGCATTACAGGTTCAAATAAGAATCACCTCAAGTATATTTTTATACATCTGCATTCTTTAAGTGAAAAACAACTGCCTGATACTGGAACATAAAATCTCTAATATTTTATTCTGCCCTCTTTCACTGTAAATTTCCACTTGTTCTTGGACTACTGACTGATCTAGTTTTAGGGCTCAGAGAAAACAACACTATATATGATCAATCTACACTACCCTGCATCTCTGAGGATCCAACAATAGGAAGTCCTAGTGCTCTGTCTTCTGCTCACCAGCGTCTATGAGGAAGCTAATGGCCTGACGACTCCTTATGAAAAATGCATAACTTGCCAAATCAGTGTGAATGCAGAAAACTGACTGATGTCACTGATGTCAACAGATGCAGTTCATTAGGCAGAGGGAAAGGAGATAAGAGCATTGTTAACCCTAATCACCAGCAAGCAAGCCCTGCTTGGGGCTCTAATTCTCACTCCACCAAGTGGCACAAGTAAGTGTTTGTCGCTCTCTGTTGAAGCGCAGCAGCTTGAAGCACTGGGAGGTTCAGATATGATGTTCTATTTCTGAAGGCCCACATGTTGTACAATCTCTTTTCTGTAGCCTATGCTTTTGCTGGCTTCCTTGCTGCTGCACATCCTTCTAATGATGCTGTCTCAAGAATTAGCCCATGTTTAGCAACTTCACAGCAATCACATTTTTGAGAAATCATGGTCTTAAAGCATTCTGGGAACATGCACTAATTAACAACTGCTTCAGGGTCCCACCCGGCAATGCCTTGCCTATGGCAGGGGGTGAATAGCTGGGGTCCACGTACTGATTCATGCAAAACCCCACCAGTCACACTCTCCTACTTGGTAAAAGATACATTTATTTGTCTCGGTTTCCTATCTGGCAACCAATTCTCAATCCATGTCACTACACTACTCCCTATGCACCATCCTATGCACTTTAATTTTACATGTTAATCTTTTATCTGAGAACTTATCAAAATTCTTCTCAAAGTCAATGTAAACCACATCCGCTTGTTCCCCTTATCAACTCTAGTACTTAAATCTTCAAAAAAAATCCAATATATTTGTCAGGTATGGTTTCCCTTTCGTAAATTCATACTGACTCTGTCTGATCCTGCCACTGTTTTCCAAGTACTTTACTACAAAATCTTTTATAATAGTATTTAGCACTTTCCCAACTGCCAATGTCAGACTAACTGGTCTGTAATTCCTTCTTTTCTCTCTATCTCCCTTTTTTTTTAAATTGGAGTTAAATTAGCTACCCTCCAATCAATGGGAACTGTTCCAGTGTCTATAGAATTTGAATGATGACGATCAATGCATTCACTGTTTCTAAGGTCACTTCCTTAAGTACTCTAGAATATCAATTATTGGGCCCTAGGGATTCATCAGCTTTTAATCCCATCAATTTCCCTTCTAATACTGATTTCTTTCAGCTCGTCCCTCTCACTAGACCTTGAGTAGCCCAATGTTTTATTTGTGTCCTCCATTGTGAAGACAGAACCAAAGTATGTATTTATTTGGTCTGCCATCTCTTTGTTCCCCATTATAACTTGTCCTGTTTCTGACTGTAAGGGACCTATACTTATGCGGACTAATCTTTTCCTCTTCATGTACAAACTGATTGCAAAAGCTTCTATAGATATTTCCTCACAAGCTCACTCTTGTAAACTGTTTCCCCCTTTTAATCATCTCTTTGTCCTCCTTTGCTGAAATCTAAAATGCTCCCACTCCTCAAGTCTGCTTTTTTTTTTGACCAATTTGTATCTTATACCTTGGATCTTATACTATCTCTAATTTCCCTTGTTATCCATGGTCAGGCCACCTTTCCCGTTTCATTTTTGTGCCAGACAGGAATGAACAACGATTGCAGTTCCTCCATGCGCTTCTTAAATGTTTCCCATTACCTATCCACACTTGTCCCTTTATGTAATATTCTCCAAGTGAACAGCTGAGACTACAGAACTGCCAACCATCCAGTTGGCCAGCAAGCTCTCTAAAGCGAGACTTGTTCCTGAGGAAAGGCGGAACTCTCACCTTAAATTAAAACTGGTCCCCACATTAATTGCTTCGGGACTGCCTTTAGGACATTCGGTGGGTTGCCCCTGCCGTTTTTAGGCTGGCAGCTGGCAGGAACCATGCTGCCATGTAAAATACAATACATCAAACACTAC
This sequence comes from Rhincodon typus, assembly GCF_021869965.1. Classification (NCBI taxonomy): domain Eukaryota; kingdom Metazoa; phylum Chordata; class Chondrichthyes; order Orectolobiformes; family Rhincodontidae; genus Rhincodon; species Rhincodon typus. Next base: position 41,159,438 of record NC_063349.1, read on the forward strand.
AGAAGGAGGCCATCTGGCCTACTGAATCTCTGCTGACTCTTTTGAAGAACTATACCATAACCCCACTCCCCCTCTCTTTCCAGAAACCTGTATGCTTTTTTTTCTCCCTCTAGTATTTTCTAATTCCCTTTTCAAGGATACTACTGAATCCATATTCATCATTTTATGAAGCAGTGGCTCCCTTGCAAATCCTAACTAGTAATAGAGAAGAAAAAAAATTGTCATGACACTTTCAGTTCTCCCTTCAATCATATTAAATCTGCATCTTTTTCGATATCAATACATCAGCCATTGCAATCAGTCACCTCTAGAACCTTTCTAGCACATATCTTCCATATCCTGTCCAAAGCCTCTATGTCTAAAGTAATATGTCCATTTCTGGACACCCTATGGCAACTGGAACCTACATAGAGTTTGCACAGTTTCCTGACCCTCCATACCTCCACCCATTCAACAGAAGCTGAGTAAAAAATAATATGAAGTTAGGTTTCAACATCCAGAAAAGACAATTTCAAATTGACAAGAAATATTAATCCCTAGCCCTGCAAAAAAAAAAATCATGAAATAGTCTTCTGCCGCTCAAACAGAGTCAGGCACAGTACCTTCTTGTAAGCGATCCAGTCAAAAACTCTATCAATATCTGTTGCTTGCAGGACCTCCTGGGATATTGGGTGAGAGCTTGCCAGGCCATCAAGTAGCATCACTGCATGAAGGTCATCCGTCAGAAATCGTTGTTTCTCCTGAGATGTTCACACAAATACAAGATCAACTCTTTGTGGATTCACAGTCAATTGAACGAGATTTAGCAGCTTTTAAAAACAAATGAAGGTCCTTGTCAACATTATTTATATTGCTGAAATAAAAACAACAAAATTTTTTTTAAAAACTGGCTAGAAATACCTAGTGAGTGGATTACAAGTGCATAAATTTGTTACTCTTAACTCAAAGATCATTACCTAGTGAATGTCTTTGTTAGCCAAAAATTACATAATAAGAAGCTCTCTACTTTGATAGTGTAAAAAAGCAAAATTAAAAAATTAATACTGAACAGAAGATTCCAAATCTTATTGCAAAAGTGTAATAAGGATGAATTTTAAGGTTAATAGTAAATTTCAACAAACCAACAATATAACGTCGAGTAATGATCCCAGCTGGTGGAAATACTGGACAAGTCATATACCAGAATGAAACCTGGTTTGAGGGATTATATGTTTAATTTCTGCAGTTGATTACCATGATGGTTAGTCTTTGGATATATTCACATGAGGCTGCCAATGTTCTTTAACACAAGAACACGAGTTTATTACACAAATGAGAAATAAAAGCCAAATATATATGACAGTTTAGAAAGATTTAATCATAAATAGCAAAACAAGATTTCAACCATTTGTCCAGCAATATCCGTTACAGATACTTAATCCCAGAGAATTATCATTTCAATTGCAACACTTAATTCCTTAATTAACTGACTCATTCTAGTTCTCCTTCAATGGTAACTGAAACAATTTTGACTTATTTTCAATTCTGCTGGCCAGAATCTCTTTTCTGTTCTGCTGACCTAAACATCTTTTTCAGTTTGACAACTTGAAAACATCTATACAAACTCTCACAGATTGGAAACTTCGCAGTAAAAAAAAAGTCCTCTAGCCAGAGCAAAAACTGTTTCCCTGAACCAAAGGTATGATTCTTCAGAACTGAAATCAGAAATAAACTCAGTGACTCCTGTTCTGTTTTCTCTGTATGTCATAAAAGTCAGGAGTATGAATCTTTCATCAATTAACACCACAGATATCCTGCTATGCACTTGACTAAATCACATACTTTCATGCAAACAATGTTTTACACCACTGCACCAAATGACTTTCAGACCTGCTAAAAAAAATTACCTTCACAGACTTAAATGAAAATCCATCTGTCTTTATTTTATGAATCCAAATTTCTAAATGGTAACAATATACATTAAACACCAATATACATCCATAGTCAAAAAATAATGCTGGAAATACCCAGCAGGTCTGGCAGCATCTGTGGTAGAAGAAACTGAGTTAACATTTCAGGTCAGTAATCTTTCATGAGTACTGAAAAACGTGTAGACAGGCCATTTTAAAACATGCAACAATTTACTTTTCCTCACAAGTACTTAAATGCTTTCCTTTCAAAAGGTAGTCTTCCCACTCATGTTATGTGGGACGTTATGATACACTTCCATGGCAGGTGATTTGAACTCATACCTTCTGGCCAAGTGGTGTACACTACCACAGCACCACAGGATCTAAATGGGCGAATGATCTTCATCATCAATTTTATGTCAAACTGAATCTGGTGCAAATATTACAAAACCTATCCCATCCAATTTTTACATTTAGTGCAAAAGTTTTAATATTTTAACATATTTATCTTATGTTTAAAAACTTTTAACTGTAGGCTGCAAATACAGCTTTCAGGATAAATGCTGGTACTATAATTTGCTTTGGGACTAGAAAAATTAATAAGGCATCTTTTGAACATTATATTTGTGCCAACAAAAAAGCACATTAATGCAATGACTTTGTGAACAAATTTCATACTTGATGGTTCAAGTGATTATAAGATAATAGGTAGTAACACTTACATGCACAGCAGATTATACATTGGAGTAATGTTATAAATAGAGTGCACTTTGATTCTGACAGAAATATAGCTAATCAGTGAGGTGTGTAATAGCTCGCAAAAATATTGGCTATGAACTTACCATGTTGAAGTCTGGGTAAAGGAAATCGGTGCCAACATATTCAAAATAGTGAGCAAATCCTTCCTTTAACCACACATCTTCCCACCAAATCGGAGTCACAAGGTCACCGAACCACTGAGAGTAAATAAAAAGCATTTAGGTACAAAAACAGAACATTAGGATGCCCAAAAATCTCCACAAGGTTGGAAAGCAAACTTAATATTGTGATAACAAAATTGTAAGCCATTCTTGTTTTGACTCAGCTTATGTACCTGATGGCAGATTTCGTGTACGACAACCATGGTAACATCCAGTAAATAGGGAATGGATGAAACTCCAGGATCCAGTAATAACCTTTGTTCTACAAACACACTCAGTCCCCAGTTTTCCATAGCAGCATATGGATATTTCGGTACCGCTAACAGATCTGTCGCGAAAAAAAAACAAACAATTTGTTTTTCTCTCCTCAGCTGAATTACATTTTGCCAGGAATTATTAATGTCTATGTTCTTAAAAGTTGTTTCCAGTATATTGGTAGGAACAACATTAACATACGTCAAATGTATTGGATTTAAGGCAGGATTGGTACCTCTCAGAAATTAGTGCGACAGGAGGTTGAAATGCACAATCTGTGGATGATAGATTATCCAGTGGATAAGAGTAAGCACTAAAGCACCTCAATCTATTTTCTCACTCTTCTTGACAACTGCAGTTACTGCAATAAATGCCCTTGTTTTGAAGCTCCCCTCCTTCTAAGGTTAGTTTCCTTTGTTTACCTTCCTTGAGTTTATCTATCACTCTGCCTGACAAGGTGGAAACCTCAGTTCTGACTCTCCACCAGCTCTATTGTAAAACCAGCTGCAGGGAGGTACATGAGTGGCTGTCAATTAACTTCCGTGTAACATTGGACAGGATTGAAAAAAACAGCATTCACTTCCATCCTGCCAATGCCTCCCCATCACGCTCATTTAAAAATTCAAACAATCAATCAACTCTTCAGCCTTGCAAGTGGCGAAATAAGAACAGACCTTATGAAGGTATCTGAGATGCTAATTAGAACACAAAATGTTCATTCTGAGCCAAAAACAAAGTTGCTGGAAAAGCTCAGCAGGTCTGGCAGCATCTGTGAAGGAAAAAACAGAGTTAACGTTTCGGGTCCGGTGACCCTTCCTCAGG
>NC_063349.1:41163723-41241430 GCF_021869965.1 Rhincodon typus
TTTTTACCTTCACAGATGCTGCCAGACTTGCTGAGCTTTTCCAGCAACTTTGTTTTTGTTTCTGATTTATAGCATCTGCAGTTCTTTCGGTTTTTATTATGTTAATTCTGAGCGCTATTACAATTCTCCCTGTGACTGTACAGCAAAAGGACATAGGTACAAACTAGCAATAGGTAAGTTCAGAGCAGGGGTCAAGAAGAACATCTTTAAACAAAGAATGATCAAGAACTGGAGAAGACCTTTGGTTACAGCTGTAGAGGGCTTTAATACAGCGCATAAATAAGCAGCAGCTATGTGTTGTGATGATAAGGAAGGGTTAGCATGGTCTTCAATGGGAGGGTGACATTTATGAGCCAAATGAATTCACTCAGCTTTGTGACCTTTGTTTTCATCCCAAGGTAAAGCGCTCCCAGTTTATACCATCTCGATGGAGCATGACCGAGCCAGGGAACTCCACTTATAAAAAATTGTGAGAATTACATTGGTACTCTAGCACCCTATGCTACCATCTGGTCTTGAGGCACATTTTGCTCTAACTACGGAATCAGCTAATGGAAGGAAATCTCCCATTATTTGCAAATTTGCACAAGAACAAGTGTTTAGTGAAGCGGAGATTTCCACAGGTGCATTGGTAAAATAACACAAAGTGCTGGAGGAACTCAGCAGGTGTGGCAGCATCTGTGAAGACAGAAATAGAGTTGATTGATAAACTTCTACATCATGTCACCATGGTGACAAGTTACCAGAAAAGCAATTATCAGTCATTTAGACAGAGCTAACTCCATTCCCTCAAGATGAGGAATTCAGCAGTAAACAAATCCTGTGCAATTTGTGAAGTTATGACCATAAAACTTGGCAATTGTTGTTGGAAATCTTTCACGATGTTGCTGGGTATGGAAGGTTTGAGTTATAAAGAAAGGCTAAATAGGGTAGGACATTTTTCCACTGGAACAAAGGAGGTTGAAAGGAGACTATATAGAATTTTATAAAATAATGAGGGGTATGGATAAAGTTAATGGTAGTCGTCTTTTCCCTAGGACGGGGAATTTCAAGACTGGGAGCATATTTTTAAGGAGAGAGGAGAGAGATTTAAGAAAGACATGAGGAGCAAATTGTTTACACGGAACTTCCTGAGGAAGTGGTGGATGCGAGTACAATTATAACATTTGGATGAGTACATGAATAGAAAAGGTTTGGAGTGATATGGGTCAGGAACAGGCAAGTGAGACTAGTTTAGTTTGGAATTATGTTTGGTATGGAAAGGTTGGACTGAACGGTCTGTTTCTGTGTTGAATGACTCTATGACTATGAATTTATGAAATCCTTTAAGTTACAAACGTCAAAGCCATGTTGTTTTTAAATTAGTAGGTCACGTTCCGTACTTTTCAGTTTTAAAAGGAATTTTAAGCCCATATGTTATGTGGGTGACTTCTAACTGCACTTTTGTTTTAGCAAATGTTCTAATTGCTAAGGCAGAGGGTAGATAATTTGCTAATCCACCCACATTCTCCAATATAGTCTCAGTGCACCTCAGAGCTGATGTCAACGATAAAATTAAAAATGCAATTGAGTTTACATGACAGTTATTAAAATATCACAAAATGATGCATGAATAATGTTAGGAAGAGACAGAGCTGCTTTCTTATCTAGATGCTTATCAGTTGCTTGTTACATTTTCTCACAAATTATGCAAGAAACTTCCTTAGAATATTTTTCAAACTGCACTCCGTTCACTCTTTCAGTGTACACGTCTTTTCAAAAAACAGGAACAGGTGGAAGGTCTTCAGTTCCTCGAGTCAGCTCCATTACACAAGGAGACATGATAGATCCAATTCTTAACTCCATCTACCCATGTTACTCATAACCACTGCCGAACAAAAAATCTATCAAAATCAAATCTGACAACTATTTCAGGAAGAGAGAGATCCACATTTCTACAGAATCTTAATGGCCTGTCAATTGATATAAGCCATATGGAATTGATAAAGTTTGAATAGGGAGGATAATTTTAGACCCTGTGGGTGATGGATGTCACTATTTCTCCAGAGGGTAGTGTTCAGCTTGTTGTATTTACCTTTTTGCATGAAGCTGGTTAGGGTTGGGTTCCAGTCCATCTGTATGGCAAGAGATGGACAGATAGAAGGTGCTTTCATGGGACAAGAGAAATCTCAGGCTTCAAAACTGAGTCTGCCTTCCCAGCCACCAACTATACATCTTTACCTCACTCAGGGAGCACCTTCTGGGAGTAGCAGACTCAGAATCAGAGCAGATTATTGGCACAAAGGATACAGTGATAACAAGCTACAAAGACATGGAGAATGCAATTTACAGGCACTTTGTGGTGAATGCAGTTGTTTAAACTAAAGTCAGCTTGATCACAAAGACCTACCATTGACCTGGAAAGTAGGGCTTTATGTCCCTCCCCATCATGGGGCATGGTTTGAGCAGAGAGGCATAAATCAGTTACAATTACAAGGGGTTTTAGTTGGTATGGTACCCACAAGCTTGTCTTAGGCCTATAGGGAGCCTCAAATGCCATAATACATTGACTATTGGCAGACAGGTGAAAAAGGCAAGGCCTTTGTTTTTAAACAACTATATCTGAAAGGTAGGAAGGAGTGGGGATGGGGAGGCACAGGAATCCAGGAGCTCCCACTGCACATTAAGGGCACCCCGACCAACATGTTTGTGTCACCCCATCTGGCTTCCAAAACCTGCCACCTCGTATCCCCCGGCATAAGATGCCCACCCTGAAACCCAGTACGTACCCGACTCTGGTATCAATCCTCAATCTCATTGGGCCTCCTGGCAGACTCAGCAGTGCCCACTACTGAGTGTAGGTGCTGCCAGAACAGCTGAAGCTACTGGATAATCTCATTTGGAGTGGGGAGGGGGGGGTGTGGGAGATAGATGTCCTTCTGGGTGGAGTGTGGTAACAAAAGTCCAACTCCCATATTGTCCAAGCTGCCCAGGTAGCATCATCACTGCAGGGCTGTCTTGTTTAAAATCGCTCAACTTCAAACTAACTTTGCTTGTGGTGGGGGCAGGGATGGTAATTAAAAGATCCACCCCATCCCACCCCCAGTAATATCCAGCCTGTTATTCTGTCCCACCACACATGCCATCTGACTGCCTGAGCATTTCTAACATTTTCTATTTCTATATCAGACTTCCAGCATCCTGAGTTGTTTGTGTTTGCACATTAATTGTGAAGAATTCAAAGCAGTGTTTAGCCAGCTTTATGTATTTCCTAACCAACCTGCTCAGTGATGTTACTACACACTTCTGGAACAAATGGATCTTGAATCTGTGCCTCCCGGGGTCCAGGTGCAGGGATACTACCACTGCACCACAAGAGCCCCTCTAGCCAGCAATATACTGACAGGATAAGCAACACAATTGAGTGATAATAAGAGGCAGTATGCCAGGTGCTTTCACTGTCTCCTTGTAACGCAGCCACTTCTTGAGTTCCCCAGCATCACAGATTCCAGTCTTCGGCCAATTTGATTCAGACTAAGCGCTATCAATAAACAGCTGAAAACACTGGAAATTGGAAAGCCTGTATGCCCTGACCACATTCCAGCTGCAGTACTGAAGACCCGTGCTCCAGAGTTAGCTGCAACCCAGCCAGGCTTTCCCAGTACAACTGTACCATGTGCATCCAACCAGGTAATTGCTGTACACACCAAGTAGAATAAATTCAACTCGGCCAATCACCGCCCCATCAGTCTAATCCCAATCATTAGCAAAGTGATGGAAGAGGTCATTCACAGTTTTATCAAGCTGCACTTGATAATTCCAGATTCTTTGCTGCCATTTGAACAAACAGTTCATGTACAAAGACAGACTTTTGGTTTTCATGGGTGCTTAACTTCTCATTTTGAAGTAATCGCCGCTGCATTTGTTCAGCAAAAGACTACTCACTGATGTTCACTTTGTTACTCAGCACCTGACCTCAAACAGGAAGAATAAATGTAAAGTGAAAAAGGGTTAGCGTTAAAGAAAGTGCCTTGACATCAAGGCCAGGAAAGACTCTGGAAGATAAAGGTGAAAATTTATGTTTGCATTACACTGCAGATTTAAAATCATGTCTAAACGCCTTCTGCTGCATAATTCAACATATCGATATTGCAGTGTAAACCATGGTAGCAGAGGATTAACATTGATCTCTTCAGGTGGTAAGAAATAGAAAGTGGAAGGTTATTCCTATTTCCAGCAGAAGCAAAGCTTTTTAAAATGAGTCATACTGCAGGATCATAAATTATGATTTTCCACCGTGCGTTTCCAGAATTAGAACCATATGAGCAGGGGAGGAATGAGGTGAACATATGGACTCCATCCAAGAAGCAGGAAGGAATGGGTTTGGGAATTAGTATGGTTTGCTGCCAATTAAACTATTAGATCGTGCACGCAGTCAGATTTTTAGTTTTGATGGGTGCTTAATTTCCCTTTTTGTACTAATGGCTGCTGCACTATAACAAAAAAACGTGTAGGGAGACTATTGTTTCCAGCTACCTTTGCAGGACATGTTGGGAGCTCTACAGTAGTACAGTAGATGGAAAATCACATTCCCTCTAATTTTCCCAGCCGCCTTACAAACATCCAAGGTCCTTCCGTAGCAGAGGCTGGAGAAACCAGAAATGAATGGGACTTTGGATGGAAGACTCTATGATTATCAGCTCTCAAAGTCAAAGGTGTTTTAGTTGCAGGCGCATGTATTAGGAAAAAATTACCGAAAGACAACATGAGTGAAGAGGGGGAGCTTTAATAGAGTTCCACACCAAGAAAATGCAGGATTGGGGTGAAACCTCACTACAAATTAATCTCAGAAAATCACAGGGAATAATTCCAAGATGATTCCAGTGTGACACTAAATATCCTGCTGCAGGAATTAACCAACGATAAAGAGTCAACTAACTGAAACAATTCATGAAATAGATAGATTTGAGTCCTTTGTCCTTTATTCATTAACGGGAGGAGGACGCCGCTGGCTAGGCAGCATTTATTGCTCATCCCTAATTGCCCACAGGGCAGTTCAGAGTCAACCACGTTGCTGTGGGTCTGGAGTCACATGTAGGCCAGACTAGGTAAGGATGGCAGTTTCCTTCCCTAAAGGACGTTAGTGAACCAGATGGGTTTTCCACCGACAATCAGCAATGGATTCATGGTCATCATTACAGTCCTAATTCCAGATTTTTTTTTTTATTGAATTCAAATTCCACCATCTGCCATGTCGGGATTCAAACCCAGGTCCCCAGAATGTTATCTAGGTCTCTGGAGTAACAGTCCAGCGATAATACCACTGGGCCATTGCCTCCCCTGTGTCTGAGTCTGAATATGGCGAGGAGGACAGCAAGAAAATATTGCATCAGCTACAGAAACTTAAGTCAGTCCTCAAGTATCTCAAATTTCTGATACATTCAGTTGTGCCCTGCTAGATAGTGCATCTATCACAGCAACGTGAATCATTAATTGGCTGAATTGGATATTTCGGTGCCCTGGACAAAGCAGACAAAAATAGGGGCATGTAAATGAAAGTGTTGCTTACTTTTGATTCAGGGATGATAATTCATTATGCTTTTTTAAAAAGAGTAGATTTACTCTGTGAAATTTCATAAACACTGATGTCATCCACATGACATACCATGGAAGAACATCTCTGAATAGGTCGATTAGAAAAACAAAAGATCAGCTCTTGTGGCACAGTGGTAATATCCCTACCTCAAGACTAGGCTGGATTCATGTCCCAGCTGCTCCAGAGTGTATCACAGCATTTCTGAACATGTTGATTTGAAAAAATGTTGAGCTCTTAATGCACAGTGCCATCAAGTCTTGGAAGCAGACCCAGGTGCAGTAATATATGACTGCACTGCACTTGCATTCCACCATACAATGCATGGGAAACTATTCCTCCTCCTGGAGTCAGGATTTAGTTTAGATATATCAGAAAATAATAGGTTACCATAGTGTAAACATTTTAGTTGAAAGTTATACACCAGAAGTCTTTGGTTGGAACCTTGAAGGAATTACTTGAAGCTGAGAAAGTCTAAGCTCAATTGTTGTGACCAATCAAGAAAAAGGCCCTCAAACTCATAAGACTGGGAATTGGAAGAAACAGATAAGTCAGATAAGTGATAGAGAAGACAACTCTCCCCAGGGTTTGAACTGTAAAGTGATGTTGTTGAGATAGATGAGATGTGCTTTAAAATCTTTCAAATATACATAAAGTATTTAGTATATTCTATTTTTTTTTTCATTTCTGTTGCATAAAAAATTGTTTTATTATTAAAACCAACCTGCATCGTTGCATGATCATGTTTCATTGAAAGATCTTCACATTAAATTTAAAAAAGATATCTATCAAGCCAGATTTCAGTGTGGGTTTTGACGTATCCAATCGTAACATCAGCTGGGATCATAACAGTACTTTCCTATAAATTTAAAATAAAACCTTTACAAATTTTTGAAAGTCTTTTGCTGACTAAGTTGACAAATGGATACTGGCATGTAGAACACTGACAGGGCTGAGGAAATGGTGTAGAATCGAGGCTTAAAGAAGTAAATTGCCCCTGAAATCACATTGTTGATTATAATCGATGCACTTCTTTCATTTTCATCTGAAATGTATTCTTTTAATGTAGAAAAATTAAATCATTCTAAAAGAACAGGCTAATGCCACACCCTAGCTAAAACTGCACAGAGAGGGATTTTAGATGAATGTGTTAACTATCTGAAAGTCAGTATTACCTGGCATGTTTTTATTGCCATTGTTTTATTCAAGCATTTATATTGAATCAAAAAACTACCAAGCAGACACATTACTTTCCAGAAAGTACAATGATCATTAGAGTTTCCAATTTGACACTATCAGATTAGCAATATGGGATATGCCTCAGCTGCTCTTCTCATTTCAGTCAGTCACATTATATAATAGACAGGCAGGCAGAATGTGTGCACTTTACACTGGGCAAAGTTGAAAGTTCTGATATCTTTGAAAATCACTTAATAAAAGAGGACATTTTACCTCAGGTCACATACACAGCATTGGGCCTCACAGGACTGGAATCCTCAAATGAGAGAGAAGTCTAAAACACCAGGGGGTAGATTCTGCTGTCTGCTTTGCCAGGCTGCACACCATGGGCATAGATTTACAAAATCTCCAAGAGTCATATACATAGTGATTTGATGCATAGATTTAGGGTTCTGGCTGCAACAGTTGGTGTCATAAATTTATAATGCTATATGTGACTCTTTCCTAAAGAGGCAGCTAAGTATAGATGAATCGATGAGTACAGCAGTGGTTGCCATATCAACTGGGAAATAAACTGAAAGGTCATTATTTAGCAGTAAAATGCGACTGGGTAGAAAACATGCTAAAGTATACACTGTGCAGCTGCAATGTATTTAAGCGTTAATATTTGCCTGTAAAGCTTGAGCATGGCAAATTCTCAAGAAACTGTCACTGCAGAAAACAGCCTGAAGGTATCTTACGATAAACAAATGGAGCAGCATTCAAGTATAACAGCCACTGGGCTCTTTGGATGGGCGACAGTATTATGTTGGCTGAGCATCGAGTTCTCATTACGTTTCTGACTTATTCAAATTGATGTTATTACACTGCAGTGGCATAAAGCTTACTTTCACAATTTCAAGTATTCAAATATTGGCTGAATAAGCATGTTGACTTTTTTTTTAAATTTTAGCAGAGTCAATATCTCCTTCCAGGAGACCAGGAATGGATACTTACAACAAAGACTGGTTCATTGCCTATTCTACACCCACAACACGCACCTCCCCTCCAACATCCCACTAACATTTTACTTTCTCATTTAGCAAATTGAAAAGACAGCGTGCAGCATCTTTGCAGTCCCTGATCAATGTGGGCAATGGTGAGATCGGAAAAATGAAATTCTCAACATTAAGACAATAAGTTTGATTTTACATTCAAGGTTTTAATGGAGAGATGAGAATTTAGCTCATAAGCAGCGAAAGGCCTACTGACATCTCATTGTTACCTAAGCTCGCCTCATTTATGAAGAGTTTGCTATTTTACGGAAGAAATAGCAAGACATCTGGATACAAATTCTCCCATTGGGAACACCCAGAATGGGTTCATGAAGGGTAGGTCATGTTTAACTAATTTGGTGGAATTCTTTGAGGACATTACTTGCATGGTGGACAGTGGGGAACCTGTGGATGTAGTGTATCTGGGTTTCCAGAAGGCATTTGACAAGGTGCCACACCAAAGGCTGCTACATAAGATAAAGTTGCATGGTATCACAGGTAATGTATTGGCATGGATAGAAGATTGGTTGACCAGTAGAAAGCAAAGAGTAGGGGTAAATGGGTGTTCTTCTGGTTGGCGGTCAGTGTCTAATGGTGTACCTCAGGGATCAGTGTTGGGACCGCAACTGTTTACAATTTACATAGATGATTTGGAGTTGGGGACTAAGTGTGGTGTGTCAAAATTTGCAGATGACACTAAAGGTGAGTGGTAGAGCGAAGTGTGCAGAAGACACTGAAAGCCTGCAGAAGGATATAGATAGTCTCAGTGAGTGGGCAAAGGTCTGGCAGATGAAGTACAATGTTGATAAGTGTGAGGTCATCCATTTTGGTAGGAATAACAACAAAATGGACTATGTTTTAAATGGTAAAAAATTGCAGCACGCTGCTGTGCAGAGGGACTTGGGTGTCCTTGTGCATGAATCACTAAAAGTAGGATTGCAGGTGCAGCAGGTAATTAAAAAGGCAAATGGAATTTTGTCTGTCATTGCTAGAGGGATGGAGTTTAAAAACAGGGAGGCTGTAGAGGCTATGTAGCTGTATAGAGTCCTGGTGAGGTCACACCTGGAGTACTGTGTGCAGTTTTGGTCTCCTTACTTGAGAAGGGAGCTACTAGCACTGGAGGGGGTCCAGAGGAGATTCACTCTGTTGATTCCAGAGTTGAGAGGGTTGGATTATGAGGAGACTGAGTAGGCTGGGATTATACTCATTAGAATTCAGAAGAATGAGGGGAGATCTTATAGAAACATATAAGATTATGAAGGGAATAGATTAGGTGGAGGCAGGGAGGTTGTTTCCGCTAGCAGGTGAAACTAGGACTAGGTGGCATAGCCTCAAAATAAAGGGAAGCAGATGTAGGACTGAGGTCAGTAGGAACTTCTTCACCCAAAGGGTTGTGAATCTGTGGAATTCCCTGCCCAGTGAAGTGGTTGAAGCTATCTCACTGAATGTGTTTAAGGCAAGGCTAGATAAATTTTTGAACAGTAGAGGAATTAAGGGTTATGGTGAGTGGGTGGGTAAATGGAGCTGAGTCTCAAAAAGATCAGCCATGATCTTATTAAATGGCGGGGCAGGCTCGAGGGGCCGGATGGCCTACTCCTGCTCCTAGTTCTTATGGTTCTTATGTTCTTACCATGCAGTGGAAACTAGACAGCATCAATTCCCGAGAGGGTACCCAGCTGCTCCAGCTTGTCTGCTTGCTCCCCGGGGCCTCCATATCCCAGGTTGTACTCCATGGGTGGGACTGCATGTATCCTCCAGCTGAGGAGGTCAAACAAGCACCAGCCTCATCATATCATCTTGGCCCAACTCCAATCCACTTGTAATAGAGTTCACCTTTTCACTACTGCACTGTGGAGTGCACCAATACCTTTCATCGTACTGCTACTGCTAGCCACTTTGCGCAAAGGGACAGGCACCAACCTCCTGTATTGAAACAGAGTGTATCTCGGGGCTCTTTGCTTGTTGTCTTCGCGCTTGCTCACCTACTTGGATGCTCACAGCATCTCTGCCTTCCTTTGCCGTTTTGTGCATTCCTACATTATTCAAAATCAACAGCCATCTTCGTATTTACGTCATTCCTTGCTTATGAGCACACACAGACCGCCAGGCAACTGTCATGGTTTCTAGCAATGTCAATCATTGGGGCAGACATCACTATGCTATGTCAGTCTCACACCTGAAACATGTACCGGCAGCTTACCTGGTAAACACACTGAAAGCACTTTAACCAAATGACTATGTTTCAAAGTCTAAGAGGAGTAATCCACAGCCAAGTCAAGTTGACTATTGTCCATCGGAGGGTCCACCATAGCCAGTCAAGAGCATTGTCTGATCTCAGTATAGGGGCTTGGGCACATTCAATCAGCTGCATGGGATGTTTAAGGTTAGGGATCTTATCATTGCATTTCCTGGTGTGGGTCATGGGCAATCCTACAGGGCCAGTGCATCAGGTTTAGCATTAAGTCAGTCAGCGAGCTGCACAGCAATCATTCCAGGGCTCTAGTCGGTCGTCAGTGGAGGCTGTCATTCCAAGTCAGCTGGGGGACATTCCACGGTCAGTCCTGGTGTTCTGTACAAGGAGGTTTCTCAGGGGTCACTGCTATAGTGTGAGAAGTCAGAATTGTGGGAATTGGAGGCTGCAGAGGGGACAATAACAATCAAGGAACACAACTCAAAATATAAGGTGGGAGATAACAGTGCATTGGAGGACATGGATTACATAGCATGTGAGGGTTTGGGGGGTAGTTTGCAACAGTCACCACCACCCTGGGTTCAATGTGGGACAGTTCATCAGGATGATCGGCATAACTAAGCTGTAGACCTGGGGTTCAGGGAGTAATGTGAGGAGATACGAAGATTTAAATGAAAAAACAGGGTAAGAACATGGGGAAGCACAGAACTGATGGGGTTGACAGGACTGCAAGGAAGAAAGAAACATGAACATGTGGGTGGGGTGGAAGTGTCACACAGATGATCAGGCTGATTGTAACTTAATCTGCAAAATGCTTCCTGTGTTGTCTTCCACCCTCATCAAAACTGCAAATGCAAGGTGGAAATGAAGAATGGCTGCCATCATGCCCAGAATGAGGTTGAGTATTTCTTTTCTGCCCAAGGAAGGGGGCTATGCTTGTCAACAGTGGAAGCCCATTAATTGCATTAATTAGCCACGTTCACGGTACAGGTTAAAGACATAAGTAAGCACAGGATTCTCCATGTGAAACACATGCAGTGACCAACTACATCGAATCCAAATCCTGGTCACAAGCAATCCTGACCATGTCATTGGTCATTACAGTTTGAGGACAATCATCTCTGTGAAGCAGCAGTAATGAAAGACGACCTTAAAAGTCTCACCTGTGGGTCCCAATTCACAAAGACAATCCAAGATCTCTAGGCTGTTCAAGGGCATACAGCTGATTTCCTCTCACCTGGAATTATTTACAATATTCACAACACGCTCTTGTACACAAAGCTACCTTTCTTGGGTGAGTTGTATGGGTGGGGTGGAGTGCTGAGGACAAAGTTTCACCAATCAGACCCTACTTACAACTTCCTGCTGTTTTTGTACTAAATGACTTGTGCTGCATTCATCAAAATAAGGGCCTATTGTGTCAAAGATCCATGTAGAGGTCCCTCTTTATTGGAGTCCATCATGCCCACTGTATGGAGAACTATGCTAAACAATCACACTGTATGTGATGTGAATGCTGCATGCTCATTATATTAAGAGCTTGTTTTGTTTCTGACATTGCCATATTATTTGCCACATGAAACTGTGACAAATGAACCCAGCACAACAGCAATTTATCTTCAGTGTGGCCGCTGTGCACAGAGAAATGGAGGATGTTCAAATGCACCAGAAAGCCAGCAGCAACCTCCAGTGGCTACTGAACAGCCTCTACAGGGAGCGGCCACAATAAAATATGAAGGATGTACAGTAGGCCCAGAGGCTATCATCCAGAATGAGTGAGGCAGTTTGCTGGCAAAGACTGAGGATGTCCCGAAACACCGTCACAGAACTGTGTCATTGGCTGGAGCAGGTTGAAGGGGTGGGTGGCTGCCCTATCCCAGGGGCTGTCACTATGGTTACAGCTGTGCTAAATATTTATACAATTGGCTGCTTCTTGAGGATCCACTGAGGTCGTGTGTGCGATTTCTCAATCCTCAACCCATCAATGTATCAAGGCTCTGCTGGCATGGAAAGGGGGTCAGGTCTTACAGCAGGGAAAGGAGAGCGGGGTCCAGAGTGGGGCAGGTGGGTTCAGTCCAGTGCAGGGGGCAGGGATGTTACGTCCCAAGTGTGGAGATGGGTGTCAGGTCCCAATAGATGACGAGAGGAGGGTGCTGGATTTGGTGGCGGATGAATATGTTGATATACTGGCAGTTGGTGGAGGTGGGGAGAGAATGAGGTAAGGTCAGGGGCTAGGGTTTCTAGGAGGTGTAGTTGAGGATATGTGGTTAGTTGGGAGTTAGTTTGGTAGTTACCCAGGAGTTACGCTTGATGTTTAGTAATTTAACAAATGGATACTTTTGGAGGGTTTTGGGCGAAGGACAATTGGCAAACAGAATCTTCAATTTGCCAGCAATCTCTTCAGAGTCTGCTACAATCCACTGTCCTTGCGGTGCCTCTTCCATCTACTCTGCAAAAACAATAATCTGGTCATTGGAAATGTGGGTCTATTTCCACTCTGGTACAACCTGTGCCATGTAGGGGCTCTCAGAAGCTGTTCTTCATCATTTCTTCCCCACATTTACTGTAAATGATAGTTCCTGGCTATACTTTTTTTATTCATTCACTGGATGTTGGCATCGCTGGCTAGGCCATCATTTATTGCCCATTCTTAATTGCCCAAAGGGCAGTTAAGAGTCAACCACATTGCTATCGGTCTGGAGTCATGTTGTTGTTCAGACCAGGTGAGGATGGCAGATTGCCTTCCCTAAAGGACATTGGTGAAGCAGACATGTTTTTGCAATAATTGACAGTGTTTGCATGGTTGATATTAGGCTAGCTTTTACTTCCAGATTTTTATTGAATTCAATTCAATTGAAAAATTCAAACTTCACCATTTGCATGGTGGTGTTTGAACGTATATCCCCAGAACATTAACCTAGGTTTCTGGATTACTAGCCCAGTGGCATTAACACTACACCATTCCCCTGCATTTGATCTGGTGCATGGCCAAGCTTTAAATATGGCACTGGCAGCACAAAGCCAGAAGTAGCTTTGCCACTCGTGAGCACGATGATGGCATGAATATGGTGTGGTAAGGGCATGGGACACATGAAATGAATTGTGACAACTGACTCAAACTCACTGACAGAAACCCTCCTTGAAACTCATTGAAATTGACACTTAATTTTTGGTAAAATTCAGCCCAGTGAAGCATTTGACAACTGAGTGCTGTTGTTGCATTTTTAATCAGTTGATATACCGCTGTGCCGGAATTTGCATAGTGCTTGATACTATTATCAGGGCTTCCATCCCACACATCCTGTAATATTAGCGGTGAGTACTAAAGTGGATTGTAACTTTGCTGTTTGAGCTTTTTTATGTCAATGCTATTGATATTAGTGCATTGCAGTTACAAACTCTATCAGGAAATACACTGCTCCAATGTGCATCGTTATATATGAATATGTTGCCTGCATTTCTTTTGGTGAAAGACAAAGCAATTGGTATTTGTTGCATTTCCTCACTGATTTCATAGAAATGTTGACATTTTGAAACACGAAAAGTGAGCAACTCTGATGTAATTTCCAACTTTACAGGACTGAGCCTTACGTGTGAATGCATACAAGCATATGAATTAGAGGAGAAGTAGGCAAATTAGCCTCACAAATCTTCACTGCCATTCGATAAGATCATGACTGATCTGAACACTCCACATTCTCGCTCCCTCACTGATAGCCTTTCATCCCCTCTATTATCAAGAATCTGAACACCTCTGCCTTAAAAATCTTCCACCATGTCTTGATGAAGATGAGGTCCAAGGACTCACAACCTTCTCTGAGAAAAGATTTTTTCTTATCTTTGTCTTAAATGGATGATCCCTGATTTTTAAACAGGATGAGGTCATGCATCTCCTTGTACCTCGTGCTAGATCATAGGCTCCTACAGAACGGAAACAGACCCTTCCATCCAACCAATCCATGCCGAACATAATCCCAAACTAAACTAGTCCCACTTGCCTGCATTTGGCCCATATCCCTCTAAACTCTTCCTATCCATGTACTTGTCCAAATGTCTTTTAATTATTGTAACTATACTTGCCTCTACCATTTCCTCTGGCAGATCATTCCATATATGGACCACCCTCTGTGTGAAAGAGCTGCCCCTCAGGTTCCCTTTAAATATTTCCCTCTCACCTTCAACCTATGTCCTCTAGTTATTGACGCCCCTAACCTGAGGAAATGACCTTTGCTATTCACCTTATTCATGCCCCTCATGATTTTGTAAACCTCTATAACGTCACCCCGCTGCATCCAGTGCTCCAGGAAAATATGTCCCAGCCTAAACAGCCTCTCATTTATACTTGAACCCTACAGCCTCAGTAACATCCTTGTAAATCTTTTCTGCACCCTTCCCAGTTTAATAACATCCTTCCTGTAGTAGGGTGACCGGAATTGTACGCAGTACTCCAAATGTGGCCTTTTCAACATCCTGTACAACCATAACATGATGTCCCAACTTCTGTACTCAATACTCTGACCAATGAAGGCAAGCATGCCAAATGCCTTCTTCACCATTCTGTCTACCTGTGAATTTTTTGGAAGAACTATCCAATTAATCCATCGGCTCCCCTTAGTGCTGCGACTTTTTTTTCAATTACCAAACAGAGATCCAATGGAGGGTTCTGAAAGTTCCAAGCTCTCTGCAACCTGCTCTATCCATCTCCAACATGCCTGAAAAATTATGTGACTCACATTGGAGTAGAGTTACATAAGGGAGAAGTAGCTCTGCAACACCATATTAGCAAAATGAATTTGCATTTATACAGCATTTTTACCTTAACAAGATGTCCCAAGGTACATTCTCTAGAGCATTATGAAACAAAATTGTACACAATACCCACAGAAGGCAATATTAGGACCCAAGCTTCAAAGCACAGCCAAAAATGTAGGCATTAGGCAGTGTCTGAAAGGAAGAAAGAGAGGTAGAGACTTTTGGGGAGAAAATTCCAAAGCCCAAATTGTAGGCTCCCCATCCTTTCCCATAACCTGTTCAGCACAGAATGAATCCAAGTTCCTGGTTCACAAGTCTCATTACCAGGTACCTCGGCATTTCCTTCCAAAACTCAGAAAAGAGATTGTACAAGACCTTTCTCATCAACAATTTGAAGAAAAGGCTTTAGCTTCTGAATATTTACACTTCAAATCCACTACCCCACAGCAATATTTCAATTTAAAGCTTTTAAGCAGAAAACATATTTTTAAAAAAAAATCACATTAGAATGAATGTAGCACTACTCACAGATGAATCAGTTGTTCTGATTCCTACATAAAATGTCAAACCACTTCACCACTCCAAATTTATTAAATGTTCAGCCCTCATTTGGATGATAAATCCTAGTGATAAAACTGAAGCAATAATGCCCAACCTTTGGTGGTGCTTAAGTTGATGTTTATCAAGTGACAATCTATTCCTTCTTTCCACTGAAATGTCACTCCATTACTGTTCTTATTACCTAATTAGGACAGTGCAAGCTCTCTGAAACCCTGTGTCAGAACTTTCCAATTAAAATATCTGCTGCTCACTTCTTGATGGGTGAGATTAATTGATTTACAACTTCCTAAATACTATTCCAAACAGAGTTCAGAGTTTGACAAGCAATTTATAAGGTGTATACAGAAATGTTATTCTGATCAGAGGCAACATGGAAAACATCAGGAATACACTCAGAAATACACTGCCTTTCCACAAGAAACAAGCAGAATTAATAGTTTCAAGTGCCACAGATGATGCTTAATTTTGGCGGCAGATGGATTGTCTGTTTGTGCTGGCAATCCGTCACTAATACTTCCTCTGAACATTTCTTTCAATCGTCAGTTCATCACAATTAATAGTCCGGAATGCTGTCCCCTGTCTATACGAGCCCTTCCTCTTTTGTGATGATGAGACAGCTGAGTAAGAGGAATCACAATCAGTGCTCAGTAGAGATTACGATGAGAACTTTAAGGTTAAGTATTAATAAGGAGAAGTCAATATATCATCTTGCATCCCACACTAATCAACACTGCAAACAAAGGCCAGCTTCCATGAGGCCAAAGGCTCTCAGTAGACAGCCAGAGTCAGACATATTGTTAGTTTTCTTGTATCTGAACGTCTGCACATTCTGCTGCTTTGTTACACGGCTCCACGTGACACTAGGAGTTCACCATCAGAACAAATTCAGATTCAAACCTTCCCTTGTGAACGTTAACACTTCAAACTCAAATAGTCGTGTTTTCAGCACTTGTCTCAGGACCAAGATTAATATTTCTGCAGTTGCCCCTCAGCCTGTGCTATGTATCTCTTCTGCTCTTACCTCTTAACCCTTCAGCTCTTGCAAGGAAATTCTCACTTTTGAGAATTGTGCAGCAGTGTTCCTGGGGATGGGTTTAATCAAGTTGTTCCAGTACAATTACAACACTGGCATCTCCCTGACAATGTGGAAAATTGCCCGAGTATATCTTGTCCATAAAAAGCATGACAGATACAACCCAGTCAATTACTGTCTGATTGGTTTACTCTCCATCATCAGTAAAGTGATGTAAGAGGTCATCAACGGTGCTATCAAGCAGCACTTGCTTAGCAATAATCTGCTGGCTCAGGCTCATTTTAGTTTCTGCCAGGGCCACTGAATTCCTGACCTCATTACAGCCTTCATCCAAACATAGACAAGAAAGGTGAACTCCAGAGATGAGGTGAGAGAGATAGCCCTTAACATCAAGACAATATTTGACCAAGTATGACATCATGGAACCCTTTAAAGTGTTGGGAAAGATCTGTAGCTCGGGTTGTGGGTGAGGTTGTTGACTTGCTCGCTGAGCTGGCTTGTTTTTATTCAGACATTTCATCACTATGCTAGGTGACATCATCAGCTGAGCCTCCGATGAAGTGATGTTATTCTACTTCATTTGGAATTTACACTGTCCGGTCCATATATGGTATACAAACCCATACAGATCAAAACCGGAAATGACAGTACTCACCATAATGGACCAGACAGTATAAATTCCAAGTGGAGTAGAATAACATTGCTTCATCGTAGGCGCCACTGATGATGTCACCTAGCATGGTGACGAAACGTCTGAACAAAAACAAGCCAGCTTGGCGAGCAAATCAACAGCCTCCTCACGGAACCCGAGCTAAATTGAAGTCAATTGGCATCAAGGAGAAAAAAACCTCCACTGCTGGAGTCATATCCAACACAAATTAAGATGGTTTTTATTGTTGGAGGCCCAGCACCTCAGTCCCAGGACATTATTGCACAGTACCTCAGACAACTTTACTGTTTCTGCAACAGCCTTCCCAAAAATATAAAGTCAGAAGTGCATTGTCCTCTGATGACTGCACAGCATTCAGAACCATTTGTGATTCTTCTGGTGCTGAAGATGTCTATGTCCATATACAGCAAGACCTGGCTGGGGCTGATAACTAGCAAGTCACATTCTCGCCAGACAAATGCCAAGCAGTGACCACCTTAACTAATCAAACATTGACATCCAATAGTATTATCAATGCCAAATTCCTCCATGATAAACATCCTAGGGATTACCATTGACAGAAAACGAACTGAGCCAGCCATACAAGTAATGAACAAGAGCAGGCGAAAGGCTGGTAATTCTGCAGCAAGTAATTCATCTCGTGTTTCCCCAAAACATAACCATCATCTACAAGGCACCAGTCAGAATCCGCTTGTCTAAATGAGTACAACTCCAATAACACTCAAGAAGCTCAACACCTACCAGGGCAAACGGTCTGCTTGATCAGTTCAGTACCTAAATTCATTCCTTCCACTACCAACACACAGTGGCAACAGTGCGTTTAATTAAAAGATCCATTACAGCAACTCACCAAATATCCTTCAAAAGCACCTTCCAAGCTTACCACCTAGAAATGCATCAGACGCATGGGGCCACCAACATTAATTAGTTCCCCTCCAACTATCCTGTCACGGATCTATTGCGATTCCTTCACTGTCACTAGATCAAAATCCTGAACCTCTCCTTTCTAACAGTACTGTGAGTGCACTTACATCACATGAACTGTAGCAGCTCAAGAACGCAGTTTGCCACCACCTCCTGAACACAATTTGGGATGGGAAACAAATGCTGGACTAGACAGCAACACCCAAATCCCATGAAAGAATAAAACAAATGATCTGGAAACGTGGTCATGTTCATCTCTCAACCAGTGAAGTCGACATAATACAAGTAAATGATACCAGTCCAGCACCTACCAACATACCTTGGTCCAAATGATCTCTCAAAGTGTTTTTGTTGAGAAATTTAAAGGCCAGTCAGTGAACATTCTAACTTACCGGAATTTAAAAATAAATTATTAAATTAAAATATGTATTCAGAATTTGCAGATTTTGCTGGAGACTGCAAATTATTCAATGGGTGAACATAACATACTGAGCCCTGAGCATATTTTTCCAGATGGACATTACTCTAAAGAGCAGGAATAGTAAATTCAGCATCGTTACTTTAAATAACATCTTCAAATTTTCTTTGGAGATCTACCAAGTTCAACATCAAAAAGCAATTACTGTTGTGCAACATATCATGAAATTATCAAATTTGTTTTCAAGCTTTCTCAATGCTTTCGGTATAGATATACAGAACAAAAACAAGTAGAAAATCACTGAATTTTTATTTAACATTATAGCTACCTAAACACCTTATCAGAAAAAATCATAAACCCTTATTACATCCTAATGTCACGTCAAATAATTTTTAAAAATGAGAAAAAAAGGGAGATAAGACAGAGAAGGAAAGACAAGGAGAGGGATTTTTTACAAGCACCATGATCGATGATATGACTAAGAGTTACTTATTTTACTGTAAATTGGAACTATTTTCAAGGGAAAGCATTATACTTTCGTATTTTACTTAAATATATGTATACTTAGTAAGGATAATGGATCTGGAAATCTAAACACAGCCGCACTTGTCAGCACACAATATTGACAAGCAAATGTACCTCACCTCAGTACTCCATAGCAAGATGTTAGTGCATTCATAATGCTTTTTATTGTCCAACATCTGAGAGAAAGACTGACTAATGAATGCTAGTTAGTGCAAAACGCCAGCGAATTTTACACCCTGGGTTCACAGTTGAGAGGCACCAAAAAAAAACTTGGCCTCTATGAAAAGTTGAATAAACTCCAGTGAAAGGAAGGAGCATCCCTTTTGGATTCAGAAACCAGTAGATGACACAGGGTCTGATTGGACAAGAGAGCATCTAATAGTCCAGGTCTCTCTGTTTGCTATCAAGCTGGTTCTCAATACGCATTCTGGCACAAGCTGATAGTTTGGGTTTCTTGTCAGATGTGTTTTTTTTCCCCCAATAATTCTAAGTGGGACTACAAAGTAGTGCACCACAGAAAGATCTAACAGCTGTTTTCAACTACAGTCAGAATAATGTCTACTAGGTGGGCGTAAATGCATAGTAACTGCTAGTTGAGTTTTCAAACCATTACGCTCCACTCTCTATGAATATATTCTGGTAAATGTATGACAACTGAGCATCTCATACCTGAGATTTAATTGATTGAATGATTTAGCCATTCAAATTAATAGATTTGGCAAAGAAGGTGACGTGTCCTTGGCCGAAGGGCAAGGCCTTTCAATACAAAATACAAAAGATGTACTGAACATTCTTTTTTCTTTCTCTAATTCAACTTCAGTTAACGCGGATTCCCTAGGTCTCTGAAATTATGAATCAGTAGTTTTGATAAAAGCGCACCCATGTACTTAGTAAAAGCCCTTTCGCCTCAGTGCAGGGTCTGTAATGGACATGCTGAATATGATGACTTTGATTTTGCCCCTTTAAAAGAAGAGGTAAAGCAGCAATGTTGAATGGAAGCACTTGTAATAGCAGGGCAATGGGACACAGGCATAGGAGAAGGATGGTTTATGGGAGGCAGAAAGCCAGAGGGGGAATGAATGACAATCTTGCAGGTGACTGAGTACAGAAATACATAGTAAACATTGTTGGGACATGTCGATAGGAAAAATTCACAGCATTTGCAAAAATTATTATTCGGTCCATCTTACCAATATCCTGTCTTTTCCCCATAACCTTGCACACCATTACTATCCAGAAAAACACTCAGAATTAAGTCTAAATCAGAAGCTATTTGATAACAATATAGCCTTGAGAACCCTACTGATGACAGCATTCTGTAGCATATGAAATCATGTGGTACAGATTTAATGTAATATAGATCATGAGAATCTCCTCCCCATGGCAGACACGTCTAAGACCAGAGGCCATAAGTTTAAGGTGAGGAGCAAGTGGTTTAGAAGAGATCTAAAGAAAAAAATCGTTAAATCCACAGGGTAGCAGAGATATGGAACGTGCTGCCTGTAAGGGTAGTGCAGGCAGGTACTCTAACAATATTTAAGAAGCATTTTGATGAGTATTTAAAATGCCAGGGCATTGTAGGCTATGGACCAAGTGCAGATAAATGGGATTAGTGTAGTTTGGCACTGACATGGATTCTATGCTACAACTCTATAGCAGAATAGAATTCCTTGTGTAAAACATGCATTAGCTTTGAAGGATAAACCAAAAGCATAAGATCACAAATGTGAGGACTGTGGTATTTTTCTTTATTAAGCTGCTCAGAAGCACCATCAGATTTCATAAGGTCAAATTGCACATCTGGCATTTCCATCATAGCTGCAGCATTTTACAACCAGTGATCAGTAAAATTAACTCCCTTGTGATTTATACTTTGACTCCGATGACTGTCTCGATTGAAGGAATTTTCCAGAGGCAGTACAAATTGTCTGCTTAAACTTCAGCACCCACATTCCTGCCGCGTTCTTGAGCTGGATAATTTGCAGCAAAAGTCATGATTTTAAATTGAACAGAATAGCAGCAACAGCAGTATTTAGGAATACAGTGCTAGGAGCTTTTTTTTAAGCAATGTAGCATTGTGGTAATATCACTAGACTAGTCATCCAGAACCCCAGGCTAATGTCTGGAGGTAGGGTTTGAAACCCATCACAGCAGATAGTGAAATTTGAATTTAATAAAATCTGAAATTAAACCCAGTTAACGACAACCATGTAATCATTGTCCACCGTCATAAAAAGCCACCTGGTTACCCCCATGTTGCTCCTTACTTGGTCTGGCCTTCCTGTGACTCCAGACCCACAGCAATGTGGATGAAACTCACCTGGCCTTTGAAATGGCATAGCAAGCCAATAACTTGTATGAAAACAACTGCATAGTCTACAGAAAGGAATAAAACTGAACAAACTACTTACCATCGAGCTAGGCATCAGAAATGAAAATGGCAGACCCATCTCTGACGCCCCTCTCAGGTTGTCCTTAATATCATCTGGGGGGCTATTGCCAGAAGTGGGCGAGCTGCACTACTATTAAAGTAACATATTGTGAAGGTGCTGGTGTTGGATTGGGGTGGACAGGGTCAGAAGTCACACAACACCAGATTATAGTCCAACAGGTTTATTTGAAATCACAAGTTTTCAGAGAGCTGCTCCTTCATCAGGTGGAGTGATGTCAAATAAACCTGTTGGACTATAACCTGGTGCCGTGTGACCTCTGACATTAAAGTAACAGTTCAACATAGTCATACTCATGGAATCATACTTTAAATACAACATCCCAGTCACCACCACCACTATCTGTCTCTATGTCATGTCCCATCAGCAGGACAGACCCAAAAGTGGTGGCAGCACAGTGGTACGTAGTCGGGAAGGAGCTGCAGCCTGGGAGTCCTCAACGTTATCTCTGGACCCGAAGAAGTCTCATTGTACCAAGTCAAACATGAAAAGGAAACCTCCTGCTGATTTCCACCTCCCCTTCACCCCACCCACAGACTGATGTTATCAGTTCTCCTCAGTACTGAAAACGACTTGGAGGAAGCAGTGAGGGAAAGTCCTCTGGATGACTGACTTCAACATGCATCACCAAAGACTGGCTCAGGAGCACCGCTACTGACTGAGCTAGCCAAGTCCTAAAGAACACAGCTGCTAGATTGGGCCTGTATCTGTCCATGACAGTGTCAACAGGAGTGACCACTGCACAGTCCTGTGGAGACAAGGTCCTAACCTCATGCTGAGTGACAGTACCACAGTGCTAAATGGGAAAAACTTTGAACAGATCTATCAAAACTGGACAATCATGGCATTCAGGGTTATCAGCAGCACAGAAATGTATTCAACTAGAATCTATAACCTCATGGTCTAACATAACTCTATTCCAACATTAGCACCAAGCCAGATGATCAATGCTGGTTGAATGAAGAATGCGGGAGGGCATGCCAGAAGCAGCACCAAGCAAGTTTAAACTTAAAGTGTCAGTCTGGGAAGCTACAATGATGGGGAGTCCAGCAGTGTAAAAGTCAAAGCTAATCTATTTACATCTACCTTCAGCCCACAGTACTGTGTAGAATCCAACTCTGCCTTCTCCTGGGGTCCCAACATCGCGGATGACAGTCTTCAGTCATTTTGACCAGAACTAGATATACTCCTAGCCAAGTTATTCCAACACAGCTATAACGCTGCCACCTACCCAGAAATGTGGAAAATTGCCCAGGTAAGTCCTATTCAGAAAAAGTGTACAAATGGAGACCAGCCAATTACTGCCCCGACAGTCCAGTCTGGATCATCATCAACAGTACTTCTCACAACACTTGCTCAGCAATAACTTGGCTAGTGGTATATCTAGTTCTGGAGCTGATGTCTTTAAGACTGTTTCTATAACATTGTCAGGTCCTTTTCAGTATCCAGTGCCATCAGCTGTTTCTTAATATCATGTGGAGTGCATTGAATTGACTGACGCTCAGTTGGGGTTCCACCAGGATCACACAGCTCCTGAGCCCATTACAGCCTTGATCCAAACATGGACAAAACATCTGAACTCCAAAGTAAGGGCAAAGTAATTACACTTAACATCAGGGCCACACTTAATCAAGGAGCCCAAGCAAAACTGGAGGTAATGGGAATTGGGGAAAAGCCCTCTACTGTTGGAACCACACTCAGCACAAAGAAAGATGGTTGTGGTTGTTACAGGTCAGTCATCTCAGCTCCAGGATATCACTGCAGGAGTTCTTCAGGGTAGTGTCCTATGCCCATCTATATTCAGCTGCTTGATTAATGATCTTCTCTCCATCATGAGGTCAGAAGTCCAGATGTTTGCCAATGGTGCACAATTTTCAGCCTAATTTGTGACTGTTCAGATAATGAAGCAGTCTGAGTCCAAATACAGCAAGACTTGACAACACTGCTGCCATTGCAATTTGCACAATCCACAAGATGCACTGCAGAAATTCACCAAGGCTCCTTATACAGCATCTTCCAAGCCCACAATCTCTACCATCTAGAAGGAAAAGGGCAGCAGATATATGGAAACATCGCCATCTACAAGATTCCCTACAGTCACACATCATCCTCACACTATATCACTGTTCCTTCAGTATTGTTAGGTCAAATCTTTGGAACTTTCTTTCCAGTGGTATTATGAGTGCTCCTACACCTCAAGAACCGCAGCAGTATGAGAAGGCAACTCACCACCACTTTCTCAGGTCAATTAGGAATGGACAATAAATGCTGGCACAGTCAGCAATGGCCATATTGCATGAGCAAATAGAAAAGAACTACATGGACACAGAACACAGTGATCTTGGCCAGTGTTTAATGAAGGTGGAACAGGGCTTGCCAGAAGTCCCACATCGCCTCATTTTGGGGAGGCCTGCCGAGCAAAGTGCCATTCAGGAGCTTAGCTGGGCAACACAAGGCTTCCCTGGGACCTCAGACTCCAGGTGGTAGTCTACTCGCTGAAAGCCTCCAGCCATTCAGAGGATAGGTTCTCTGTCCTGTTGTCAAGCCCTTCATTCAGGCAATGAGTGCCTGACAGCATGGGGCACACCATGGAAGTCCAACAGCAAATTTGGCAGGGTTTAACTTTTGGCCATGCCACAAGATGAGTCCCTGCAGGCCACAGGGCAAATGAGACCTTCAAGGGGGCATTATTTGCCTGATTAGATGCCTTAATTTTCAGGGGGATGGGAAGCCTCTCCATGTACCCTCTCACCAGGCCACTGCTACGACCACATCTGGTACACTCTGAGCAATACTGGTAACCTTATTTAAGCAACAATGTAAATGCATTGGAAGCGGTTCAGGGAAAGTTTACCAAACTAATATCTGGAAATGGGTAGGTTGTCTCATGAGGAAAGGCTGAACAGACTAAGCTTATATTTGCTGGAGTTTGGAAGTATAATAGATGACTTGATTGAAACATATAAAGGTCCTGTGGGCTCTCCTGTGGAGAGGATATTTCCTCTTCTCAGAGAATCTAGAACTAGTGGTCACTACTTAGAAGTAAACCAGAGATGAGGTAATTTTCTTTCTCTCAGAGGGTCATGAGTCATTGGAACTCCCTTCCTAATAAGGCAGTGGAAACAGAGTCTTTGAATAGTTTTAAGACAGAAGTTTCTTGTTAAACAAGGAGGCAGAGTTTATCGGGGTAATCAGGCATGTGGATTTGAGGTTACAACCGGATGATCCAAGATGTTATTGAGTGTAGAAGACTCGAAGGGCTGAATGGCCTACTCCTGTTCTGTGTTTGCCTGTTTGTGTATTAAATGCACTCTCCTCCACACCCCCAACCCCGCCGCTGCCTCCATCAAGAACATTATTAGAGGAGGGCCCCAAATTCTGTCTGTTCCCTAAAGTTTCCTTGTAGGAGTTAAAGTATCAACTAAGACACAGGTTGGTAAAGGAAAGGACTGTGCAATGACAGTACTTTGTGTGATCATCTGCATCTACCTATTTAGTTTCTGGGGGGATAAAAAGACAAAATGTTACTATAATTTTATAGTTGACCCAGCAGCAAACAGAGTTTCTACTGTAAGATGTCTTGTATTTTAACAAGGTCAGAAATCACATGACACCAGGTTATAGTCCAACAGGCTCATCCAACAACACAAGCTTTTGGAGCTTCAGTCCTCCTTCAGATGTTAGTGAGAGAGGTAGTATCAGACACAGAATTTCTACGTATAGGATCTAAGGTTCACACCATTGATGAGGATGTACTAAACAAACCTAAGATGTTGTTAAATCTTTAATGAGTTAGAAGGTTTTAATTGATTAATATGTATATATAAATCCCCAAAAATCTTTCAAGTCACGGTCCTGAGAGAACTAAAGGTTTCATCAGTGTAAAGAAGAGGTGACATTTTAGGCCAGACATGCATGTTAGGTGTGAGGCCTTGGTTAGACTCTGTTTGTGTCTTAGTTTGGAGTCAGACTGGTTATATTTCTAAAATAGTCGTTCTTGGCTGTCCTCAGCACATTTATCTGATCAAGGACTGAGATGATTCCTTTGTGGCCTCTTCCAGACCGAGCAAAAAATTAAGTCAAACTGAAACGCACTGACTTCTTATGTAACTACCACTTAGCATCTTTAGTCACCTCTATGTGTTAAACATTCTCTGGTGAATTAACACACAGCAAGTCACATTATTGTAGATTAACACTATGTGCTCATGTGAGGAAAAATGAATTGGACGAGGTTACAATGAATAGTTCGGTTTAAAAGACATCTTAATTCAGTGAATAGTCATGTTTATATTTCTCCTAGCTCTGGAGCTGTAGAATGTTTTTACTTATTAAAGAATTAATGATAATGCAATTGAGAGAGACGATGTGTTAACACTGTGCTCTCTCGAGTTCATCAATTTGCTTTGGAAGTACAGTTTTCCCAAGAGGGTAGTTCAATCTACAGCAGGAATACTATTTAAAACGTAAACAAGCCAGCATAAAATATCCCACGGAGCCCACAGTTTACACCGCAGCTTGGAACCAGGTCTCCTGAACTCACAAATGAAGCACACAAGAGTATCATTAATATGCACCATGAGAATAATATTCAACACTGCTCTGTTGGATCGCCAAATCACAATACAGGGAATAAAATAAAAACAAGCGCAGTAAAGTATGAACCCCTCGAGTTACTGAGACAATACAGATTCACATTCAAACCTTTTTCAGAGTTAAAAAGAGATGATCAAAGTGCAATACGCTGTCATCAGCAACGAAACACATCTATTTCTAAGCAACGCTTTTTTATTTATAGAACAATGAAGGCGTATTTGAGAATAAATTATCATCTGTTTATTGATCTCCTATGATGTTGCACCTGGTAAATCACTCTCCTGAAAGTCTGATAGCTTTCTATTGCCATTTATTTCACCTTTCCAATTTCCTGTCTGTCATTCTATTTTCTTGGGCTCCTCTCCCCATATAAATTCACCCTCTATTCTTCCTCTATTTTTATCTTTTTTTTTGGAGGTGATATAACATGGCAAAGCAGGGAAAGGAGCCACAGTGCAATAGGCTGCCTTTGGTGTAATGTTGTGTTCCAAATGAGGTTGCTCAAATCCATCTTCCAAAACCCTGTTAATCCTGTCCCTCTCTCCCATCATGTCCTTTTCACCTTCCCACCATCTCTCTTTCCTAAATTCCCCTCACCAACTATTAGCCCCCAAACCCCACCCCACTCTACCGACTGTACTAAAATACGCTCAACAGTGAGAATTAAAGTGACATAGTTGGGTATAAATCCAAGCTTCTGGGACAGGCAAAAGATCTTTAAGCAAAGATCTGAAAGCATCAACGATGCAAAAGACAGTTTAATGAGTGAATTTGAACATGTATTGCCGAATGATTATTAGGTTTTGTTTAAACCCTTATCGTAAATATTAAAAATTTCATATTTTGAGCATATTTTCGATGATCTTGAAAACAAAATTCTATAAGCATTTTGAGAAGCTTGTTGAAACCAAACTAGCAGATTGAACAAAAAATCTGAATCTCATTACAAATTGAAAGAAGGGTTAAGAACTGTTCATTTTTCATCTAATTTTTACAAGTTCACTTCTTTATATTAATAACAATTTTGTTTTAAAGTTAAGGTTTTGACAGAGTTAAATCTGAGTTAAAGGGACAGACAGACATTTTGCTGCACCATACTTCTACCACCTCAAATTGATTCACATAGGTTGCATGCTAAAGCATGGTGACTGAAAATATTAAAAACATCTACATCCCTGAATTCATCAATCAAAAGTAGCAGAAGATATATATTCAGAGCCAAACTTCTCTACTTCCCTACCTGCTCCAGTTTACGCATTAAAATGTTACTTAAATTGATTTGACTGTCTTAATTTTCAACATATCTCCCTTGCTTTGGAAGCAGGTGAGGTGAGGTGAAAGTGACAGCCTTTGACATCAAGGCTGCATTTGACCGAGTGTGGCATCAAGGAGCCCTGGCAAAACTGGAATCAATGGGTATCAGGGTGCAAACTCTCCAGTGGTTGGAGTCATACCTGACACATAGGAAGATAGTCGTGGTTGTTGGAGGTCAATCATCTCAGCTACAGGACATCTCTGCAGGGGTTCCTCAGGGTAGTGTCCTCAGCCCAACCATCTTCAGCTGCTTCATCAATGACCTTCCCTCCATCATAAGGTCAGATATGGGGATGTTCGCCGATGATTGCACAATGTTCAACACCATTCATGACTCTTCAGATACTGAAGCAGTCCATGTTCAAATGCAACAAGATCTGGACAATATTCAGGCTTGGGCTGACAAGTGGCAAGTGACATTCGCACCACACAAATGCCAGGCTATGACCATCACCAATAAAAGACAATCTAACCAACACCCCTTAACATTCAATGGTGTTACCATCACTGAATCCCCCACTATCAACATCCTGGGGATTATTATTGACCAGAAACTCAACTGGACTCACCACATAAATATAGTAGCTACAAGAGCAGGCCAGAAGCTAGGAATACTGCAGCAAGTAACACACCTCCTGACTCCCCAAAGCCTGTCCACCATCTACAAGTCAGGAGCGTGATGGAATACTCCCCACTTGCCTGGATGAATGCAGCCCCAACAACATTCAAAAAGCTTGACACCATCCAAGACAAAGCAGCCCACTTAATTAGCATTACATCCACAAGCATCCACTCCCTCCACCACCGACG
Organism: Rhincodon typus; assembly: GCF_021869965.1. NCBI lineage: Eukaryota > Metazoa > Chordata > Chondrichthyes > Orectolobiformes > Rhincodontidae > Rhincodon > Rhincodon typus. Next base: position 41,191,753 of record NC_063349.1, read on the forward strand.
CTCTGTAGCAGCAATGTGTACCATCTACAAGATGCACTGCAGAAATTCACCAAAGATCCTCAGGCAGTACCTTCTAAACCCATGACCATTTCCATCTCGAGGACAAGGACAGTATACATCTGGGAATATCACCACCTCCAAGTTCCCCTCCAAGCCACTCACCATCCTGACTTGGAAATATATTGCCATTCCTCCACTGTTGCTGGGTCAAAATCCTGGAATTCCCTCCCTAATGGCACTGTGGGTGAACATACAGCAGGTGGGCTGCAGCAGTTCAAGAAGGCAGCTCACCACCACCTTCTCAAGGGCAACCAAGGATGGGCAAGAAATGCTGGCTGCCCAGCAATGCCCACGTCCCACAAATGAATAGAAAAACAAAACTTTAAGAATACTACATAAATACAAGTTGTTAGTGTTGCTGCAGCTTTAAATAGGAAGGTGAGAAATCTGAGCAAGAAAATCTCTTACCAACACTCGTGTTCTTGCATACCAGCCAAAAGAATTCTCACCATAGATGAGTTGTGAGAATACTTGAGCAAATGCTGACGTGATGGCAACTGGCTGTTTTAAGTGCACCAAAAATCAAGCATCAAGGGGTAAAAAGACATAATTACAGAGTCAGAACCTTCTGTCAATTTAATCTTGATCAAATGTTCTCCCATTACATCGTCTGATTTGTCCGAGGATTCATCTGGTTCTGGGTAAATTAATTTCACTTTGTTAAGGAGAGAAAACATTCATCTCACCAGTCTAGGCCAGACTGGATGGACCGAAATTTATATATGCTAACATTACAGCTATAAGTTACAATTGCTAAATTAATAAAATGTATACCACATGACAAAAATATTAGTTTCGAGTCTCTTAATTAGCCCCAGCATGTTAACTTCTTCTCCAGGGGATTTCAGTTATAAAATGGTTATCTTTGGTACCATGGCATATGGTGGAACTTTACTGGCACCTACAACTCAACAACAAACTTCAACATTTTCTCTCTCCAATAGTAAAATGTCTAAAATATAATTCAAAAAAATGGAAAAATGGTTTCCAAGCAAACATTCTCTAACAATGAGTGCTCTGAGTAGCAACCTCATTCAGCCATTGTCACAGTTTCTCAGTTTCACTACGTAAAGGCTTCTCAACCTATCCCATTCATTCAGGAAGCATACATTGTTGTGGCGAGTTGCTGGCAGTTCAGGAAATAAGTCCACGCTCTATACTGCTCCTTTAAAATACAACTTAATGTATTTCTGAATATTTTTATTGCTTACCTGACAGGCGTATGGAGGTGGTCCCTGTTCACCTTCAAACCTGCCCAGTTAGATCTGGAAAAAGGTGATATGCTTTCGGAATTCTAACCCCCAGCCTAACTTTGACAGGAGTTAAGTCCCCGCACACACCCAAAACAGCTCCTCTGTGCCTGGGAAAATCCCCCAATATCTATTCACATTTAGGATTTTGTCACACATACAGAAACCTGGAAGTCTGTTCTTGGAACTTCTTTGCCATTCAACACATGTTCACTTCAAAAAGTTGGTAAACGTGCATACAATTGTTGAGTTTTGTTTCAGTAAGCACTTTTTCATATTTGTAGCAGTCAACATTAACGACAGACCTTACTATTCCATGTTTTATCACATCGTTGGAAACTGGCTCTGTATTTGGTCGATTCAAACATTCACACATTCAAACATTAACATCTTACAAAAGATACAATTATTCAGATCACCACTGCCAAAATAGATGACTATCCCATGCAGAACTACCATCAGAAGTGAGGCCATCAATGTATGGATTTTTAAGCTCAGTCAGCGAAAAATTAATCATAGAACCCTACAGTGCTGAAGGAGGCCATTCAGCCCATTGGGTCCGCACCAACCCTCTGAAGAGCATCCCACCCAAACTCAGCCCCCTAGCCTATCCCTATAACTCTATATTTCTATATAATCCACCTAGCCTACACATCCTTGGGCACTAAAGGAGCAACTTAGCATGGCCAATCCATTGAAACTGCATATCTTTGGGCTATGGGAGGAAACCAGAGTAGCTGGAGGAAACCCAGCAGATACGGGAAGAATGTGCAAACTCCACACAGATAGTTGCCCGAGCTTGGAATCAAACCTGGGTCCCTAGCACAGCTCCATTCTCCCATTAAAATAACACAATTCTGAGCACTTGAAAAGACCAGAGACTTGTACATCATCACAATGACACAGTGCATTAGTACTATCACAATGTTTGTGTAACACAATTATACATCTCAGTCAGACTTAAATCACTCGAGATTAAAACATGTACTGGAAGCTTTTACCGAAGGCAGTCTTTTAAGAGATATAGAATATATTCTACTGATTCTAGTGTTATAATTGAAGAAGTTTAATTGTGCAACATACCCAACTTTGGTAGAGAATAGCTGACATTAAAGTAATCTTCATAAAATTCCAGCAGCCGCTTTGTTATATTTAAAGCATAGTCTCCAGATCCTCTTTGAATAGCATCCGGCCTGGCATATAGTCTCACCTTTAGAGAAGAGCAGTAACTAGTAAAATTAGTCAGAATAATCATACAGAAAGAATATTGAACAAAATGTTAATCCACATAAAATCATTCCTTGGCCATTCATGCACACACAGTAAAACAGATAGAGATGGAATGTTTCAGGTGAATATTTGAGATAACAAGTACAGGATATAATTACTGATTGATGCAGCTGGAGTCTGTCCAATGTCCAGTTAACTGGTCTGGTTATCATCCACTGTTTCAAGTTCAATTTAAAAGACATAATCTAAGATGATAAGAAAAGGCTGCAATCCTGTCATCTAGCATTGCACAGATGAGAACACAAAAAGGAGGAACTGGCAGAAAGTGTAAATAGGACAAGAGCGATATTGCAATTAAAAATCTATCAGTCAATACAATTCCATATGGATTCAGTACTCTGTGGAAATTTGGATCCAAATAACCAGGAAGTAATATAAACTAATGTTCTAACTGATAGAAATCTATTTCAAATACAAAACTCCTCAGAATGCCCTGGATCACCTCCAGTTCCAGAGATATGAAGGTACAACAGCGTGAGGACAAAAAAAATGGTCATGTGAATGGAGCATCAGAGAACTGTATTTCTTCTCCTTGCTGAAGTCAGGGCACAGGATTTCTTCCAAAGCATGAAGGACTCAAAATGTAGTCTGTGTTGTTTAATCTTTAAAACTGCAAAATATTTGCAGCTACACCGTTGTTGCCTTAAGAAGTGCAGTGTATCCCATGTGATGATGGAGAAGTGAAAATTAGCTGATTATTTATACATCAAACAGGAGAATAAAATGGATGTTGTTACTCTATCTTTACTGTATCACTGGACTTAACCATTTGTCAAAATGGGAAACGGTGGGGGAAAGCAGCAGCATAAATAAGAAGTTGGCTAATGAATTGGTATAAAGAAAATGATAAAGCCTCATATTCTCAATGGGACAGGTCAAGTGCACAATGCTTCCAGTCCTTCAATCATCACTATTTCAATATAGGTTACATTTCCAGTTAAGGGAAATACTGGACATTAAAATGCAGCTTCATACCAAGTGAGTCATATATTTCGACTACTCAATCTGTTCCTCTCTTAAACCAATCTAAATAAGCTCCAATTTTCAGTAAAACTGAGATGAAAAATCTTATTTTTTTCTAGATTTCCAATAAACTACCACATTATGATATTTCCATTTTTTTCTTCAATTTTACACTTTCCATGGCAAAGTCAAATCACCAGCATGGAAAATACTGCAATTGAAGTGTATGCGGGAACACCTACGTTTTTCTGTAAGGTTGATGTCTGTGCAACGACATAGCCAGAACCAGTTTTGCAGAAGGGGTTTGATATTTCATTAAAATTATCACACACCGAGCAGAACTTTCCGTTACTGTCTTTCCAAGACTAGCTGTCATTGAGCTGATGTTGGGTCTTTCTCCTGCTAAGGAGATAGCACAGAGAAATGCCCCAGGTGTTTCTTGACCACTCCCAGTTACCAAAAGATACAGCGATTAAAAGTAAGGGACAAAAAAAATGCCAAAAAAATTCCCATTTAGCTCCCCGAGTATTTTTTTTCATTATCTGCCTCTCTTGGAGAAAATTCACACATATAATTGAGCATGATTGTCCTTTACAACTTCGCTCCATATTTTAATCAAGCTGGTGCGATCCTCTATTTGGTTGTAATGAGTGTTAAAGTAGCTCTAGAATTCCACTGAGGCATCACAGCTCATGATTAAAAAGAATCAGATTGCTTATTCAATCACTCTATAGACTGACAAAGCAGTGGGAAGCAGTTTGAAAAACAAGACAGTTCTGTGGAGGCTGCTCAATCCAGATGTTGGAGATAGAAATAAAATGCAATAATTGGGAGGTTGGATGGTGCTTGTTCAGTTGCTGATGGACAGCTTTTCCTGTTGGTTAGTATTTGGAAGTGGTTTACAGTTACCTTGTATTGGGTCAGTAGGATATTTCAGCCAGCCAGCAGTTTTGTTATGTATACCGACAGTGAGGTGGAAAATCTTTGAGCCATGATGACAATGTTAGGACGTAATGTTCCACACACACATGCTTTACACAAGACACTTATACAGATGCATAATGGAATGAAATCTCCTCAAGCTCAATGGCAGATTCCAGGAAAAGGTTAGACACAAGGAACCCAACAAAAGATGAAAATCCGTGGGGCGTGGAAACTTTGGGATTCTGGCACCAGGACACCACATTCGTACAATGATTTGGAACAAGCAGAACTTCAATCCAACTCAAATAGGGTCATTTGTGTCGACAGGACAGAATAATTGGAAAGATTGCCCATGCTAGATGTTTACTTAGCTCTAGCATTTCCACTGCTGGGCTTGCAGGTCAGGCAAGAGGCAAGGGTGGGGCCCCATCAGTATCTCCATACTGGAAGACTCTCAAACTTTGGAGCTGAATCTTCGATCTGGGAAACAGGAGCCAGGAGTGTTTCTGGGTCCAAAAAACTCACCCTTAGGGGAAACAGTAACTTATTTTGATTTTGACTGGGACCCCTCTTGATTAGTATGGTGACAGGAGTTCCCAGCCATTTAAGGGCAAATTAAGGCCAATTGACTATAATTAGCCAACAGCCTACAGTAGAGGGTAAGTAGCGGAGAGGGTACTACAACATTCAAGTTGCCCGCTCACTCACTTCTTTAAACAATTCAATAGAGATATGTAAAGAGGCGAGGCCACCCCTGTGGTGGGTGAATGCAAAATCCCTCTCCTGTGTGACATATGGCTGCACCAGCACCCAGGCAAATCTAGAGCACATGGAAAAACCAATCCAGCCTCTTTTAAGTGGCTTTAACAATCCTTTAATAAAGCTAACTTGCTGCACATCTCCACAAAATGGGCAGCTGGGCCTCAAACCCAATTTGCCCAGAACAGCTAGCTCCCGAATGGTGACAGGAAACTAATATACCAGACAAGTGCCTATATTTTCAAGTTCCGTCTGCATTGCTAACCAACTTCAGCAGAAAAATCCACTTCTCTGGTGTCCAACTACTCCCATTGTTCTTCCTCTAAAGTATCTGAACTACTAATCCATTGGCACATATTAATGAAGGTCATCATGCATCTAAAGCAGCTGTTTCCCATCCACTGCACCAGCATTGGCAGAGGTATTTCTCCATCATATGATTGCATGTTGATCCTGCACTAATCCAGAATACTATGGCATGCTCACAGATCTCAACAGCCCTCACTGACATGTCGACAGTTTGAATCCAAGTAATGTCATTGCTAATATTCATAATCCCCACCAAAAAAAAATCAAAACACAAGAGAAAAGGTGTTGAAGAGAATAACTAAAACTGAAATGAAACCAATCAAATTGTTCATGGTGTAAAGTGGGATTATTTTCCATCAAGAGACAGGCATGAACAGAAATTCATCAGTATCTGGCAATCAAATAATTTTAGTTTGAGTTAAGGTCTTTCATCAAAACTCAACTCGCTAAGTTAAACATTTCTCCTTTTCCAATGCCGGTAGGAATACGGAATAATTTTAGTATTTTTGTTTAGTTTTTTAGTGCAAAGGGGACATGATTGGAGTGTTTAAAGTTATGAGGGGCATAGATAGGGTAGACAGGAAGAGACTTTTTTTCCTTGATGGAGGAATCAATGACCAGCGGGGATAGATTTACAGTAATGGGCAGAAGGGTTAGAGGAGACTAGAGGAAAAGCTTTTCCACCCAGAGGGTGGTGGGTATCTGAAACCCTGTAAGTGTGGGAGGGGACACTTCAATAGTGTTTAGGTGCACAGTTGCAATGCCAAGACGTACATGGCTATGGGCCAAGTGCTGGAAAATGGAATTGGAATAGTTAGATGGTTGTTTTTGAACAGTGCAGACACGATGGGGTGAAGAGCATTTTTCTGTTCTCTATGACTTTATGACTGTATTTTCAGCAACGTCTTTTTTATCGCCATATACCATCACATATTATGACATTTTATATTTCTGTTTTTATTACAGATTTTCAGCATTTTTTATCTCTATAATACCATCACATATTATGTTATTTAATGGCGATACTAGCTCTATTGTTGAAGTGCTAACACAAACTTACAGTAATGCCACTTTCAGTAACTGTCTCCTTATAGGTGAAGTTGCAAATTGCCCAGGCCAGATAGTACGTGGACATTCGAGGTGTTGATGAAAACTGTTCTATGATCCATCCATCCTCCTCATGAATTACGGCATCGACTGGCATGTTAGATAGTGCCAAGTAAGGCTCTTGGTGTTTGATGGCGATTTTAAATGTGGCTTTGTATACTGGTTCATCCAAACATGGAAAAGTCTTACGGGCATGCGTCGGAGAAAACTGTGTCACCGCAAGGTAGCTGGAAAGAAGTGGAATAAGTTAATTAGGCATCTCCTGCGGGATTTAACAGCACAACCAAGCTGAAGGTTTATTTAAAAAGGAATTGGCACACAGCGATTTTTAAAAGGTTCAGATTCTAAAGTCAAGAGATCACAAACAGACTGATTAACCTAGCATGAAAAAATGCACTTAGAATGAAACTGCTCACAATGTGGTCTCCTCTACATTGGGGAAACGAAGCATAGACTGGGTGACCAAACACCTACGTTCTGCTGGTAAAAAAGACCCTTAGCTTCCAGTTGCCTGCCACTTTAACACACCACCCCTGTTCCCTGGCCAACGTCTCTGTCCCTGGCTTACAGCAGTGTTCCAGCGAAGCTCAGCACAAGCTGGAAGAACACCTCATTTTCCACTTGGGTACCCTACAGCCCTCCGGATTCAATATTGAGTTCAATAATTTTAGGGCCTAAACTCTCCCATGTCCCAGCCCCCCACCCCACACACCAGGCCTTGTTACCACATAGCCTGCCATTACACACCCGCTGTTGTTAGTCACTAACAGTCCCCATTAACGACTATTCACCCTCCTTTCCAGATCATTATCAACTCCTTTGTCTGTCCAACTGCCTTCTCTCTCTCTCTCTTCGGGGTCTATCCTTTATCCTATCGTTTACTCCCTACCCTTTCCCCCTCCTTATTTTCTGCATATAAACTGATGTTTTCCCAGCTACCATCAGTTCTGAGGAAGGGTCACCAGACCCAAAACATTAACTCTGATTTTTTTCTTCACAGATACAGCCAGACTTGCTGAGCTTTTCCAGCAACTTCTGGTTTAGCACTTAGAATAAAACTGATTTATCTCTTTAGCCTGTGAAGAGAGTTTGGAAATCCTAATGCACCAAAATTCAAAGATAATCAAGATTAATAATTAAAAATATTAGCATTAATAATTGAAAACAGGATGCTTAGAGGAGAAGAAATAGTCTACCTGGATCATGTAAATTTGCAGCGCATTGCACATGTATCATGTGCCTCAATTTGTAAAGGTTACTTCACTGTAAATGAAGAAAAGCCTTGTGACATTTATTTAGAATATTGCCTCAATAACAGTGATCTTGTACAGATTTTATTGATTCTGTGACGTTCTGGTTACTGATTATATAATTGGATGTATGCCTTACTGGTAGCAGAACACAGAGCAGCCAAATTGCATAGCTCCAAAAAACTGGTTGCGGGGATTACAGTGATCACAATGCAGACTACAGGTTTGCTTCATGCTGCATGTTCAATATGCATTACCTCTCTGAGTCTGGCTAGCACTGCCCACAGTGTTCAATACTCACAGTGGCTAGCAGAAGGTCCTCCCAGCCCCTGCCACATCATTCCTTGCAAACATTGTTATTTCACATAGAAACAAATCACAGAAAGCACCAAACTCCTGTTGAATTGTAACAACAAGTAACTGCTAAATAATGATGATCACTTTAAGTGGCACTTGTCAGGAGCATTCTTGCTGGTCTGGTCTGGTCAGTTGTGTGAAATTAAGAGAGGGGATTAACTACAAGCTTTTTGCTCCAAAATGGCATTGCTATTGTCAAATGAGCTTTGCACACACACAACAACAACAACAAAAACAAAGTTGCTGGAAAAGCTCAGCAGGTCTGGCAGCATCTGTGGAGGAGAAAACAGAGTTAACGTTTCAGGTCCAGTGACCCTTCCTCAGAACTGATGGTGGCTGGGAAAACGTCAGTTTATATGCAGAAAATACGGAGGTGGGGGGGGGTAGGGAGTAAACAATAGGATAGAGCCCAAAGAGAGAGAAAGACAATTGGACAGACAAAGGAGTTGCTAACGATCAGGCTGGGAGGGTGAATGGTTGTTAATGGGGACTGTTAGTGACTAATAACAGGGGTTGTGTAGTGGCAGACTATGTGGTAACAAGGCCTGGTGTGTGGGGTGGGGGGCTGGGACATGGGAGAGTTTAGGCCCTAAAATAATTGAACTCAATATTGAGTCCGGAGGGCTGTAGGGTCCCCTAGTGGAAAATGAGGTGTTGTTCCTCCAGCTTATGCTGGGCTTCACTGGAACACTGTAGCAAGCCGGAGACAGAGATGTTGGCCAGGGAGCAAGGTGGTGCATTGAAGTGGCAGGAAACAGGTGGTTCAGGGTCTTTTTTGCGAGCAGAACGAAGATGTTCTGTGAAGCAGTCGCCAAGTCTACGCTTCGTTTCCCCAGTGTAGAGGAGACCACATTGTGAGCAGCAAATACAGTAGACTAGATTCTTGGAAATGCAGGTGAAGTGTTGCTTCACCTGGAAGGTATGTTTGGGCCCTTGGATTCTGGGGAGGGAGGAGGTAAATGGGCAGGTGTTGCACCTTCGCCGGTTACAGGGGAAGGTGCCGTAGGGCTGTGGGGAGGTGTTGGGGGTGAAGGAAGTGTGGACCAGAGTGTCCCGGAGGGAACAGTCCCTGCGGAAAGCGGACAAGGGAGGGGAGGGGAATATGTGTCTGGTGGTGGCATCTTGCTGGAGGTGGTGGAAATGGCATCTGACGATCTTCTGGATGTGGATGCTGGTGGGATGGTAGGTGAGGATAAGGGGAACCCTATCGCTGTTGCGGGAGGGAAGAGAAGGGGTGAGGGCAGAAGTGCGGGAGATGGGTCGGATCCGATTGAGGGCCCTGTCGACAACGGAGCTGTGGAATCCTCGGGTGAGGAAGAATGTGGACATTTCGGAGGCTCCCTTGTCGAAGTTGGTCTCATCTGAACATTTGCAACGGAGACGGAAGAACTGAGACTGATGTTTGGATCTGCCTGCTCTACATACTGGTGCATACCCGTGATGTGCACACTCATGCCTGCACCACATGATATATCCAATGCAATTTAACAGTTAAGTGTGCCAGCTCACTGTGGACCATAGTCTCAGAAATCTAAGGGCATTGCTAAGCACCAAGAAACAGATGTTAACAATCTGTGTCCCTTGCCCAGATTCCTTTAGCACCACGTTACAGCCTTGGAACTAAACTAGGAGTAGCCACATGAATCACAAATTCTCAACATAAATATAGTTATACTTTTTCTTCACTGAGAATACCCTAGACACTATCCTAGTATCTTCAACTTACAAATAATTGTATGAATATTGTTCTTTCTCTACTCCACTGTTCACAGTAACTATTCTATAACCTGGTCATTCTAACTCCTCTTCAGACAACCACTGCCTTCAACTACCTTGTATTACCACATCTAATTCTATCATCCATCTCACAAGAACCTGTGTTCTCTAAACAGAAAGACAGCTTCCACAAACAGGCCAAGTGCCCTTACACATGCCGCATTTAGTTTAGCGCCTACTACTGGTTGTTAAAAAATATACCATTATGTTCTCCTGCCTCATACAAGACTGTAAGACTAATGTGTTCAGGCTAAAAAATGCTTGGCCAGATTTACTTACCTGTTAAAAAGATACATAGAATTAAGAATAAAAGAAAAATCGAGATATTTCAAATAGACGAGCTAAAGCTAATATGAAAATCTGTACCAAATCCAAAAAAAAGTCTGAAATTGTTGAGATCCTTTCAGACATTTCTAAGTTTCTGATGAAGTTGAGTGGGGGGGGAATACTCAAATCGAATTCACTTTCACACCATCCCTATGCCCTTCAAGCGATTCTATTTCTATTTAGGTTTAGAGAAACTCCATGAAACTGTTCTGAGTTAACGTGGGGTCAATTAGTTGGATAACTGGTTTGCAATGCAAATGGATACCTACAATTGGAGTTCAATTCCCATGCTAGCTGAGGTCACCATGGAGATCCCTTGTCGAAGTTATGATGATCCTAAATTAAACTCCCCACCAGTTTTCTCTCTCTCTCGTTCTCTTTCACCACCTCTCCCCCTCTCTCTCTCTCTCTTTCTCTCTGATGAGAGAACACTCTATCGTGACCTTCACTTTTACATGGATGTTCTTTCCTTCAAATGTTAACTGTTATAATATACTTAAACAGCTTTTGCAAAAACAGCAATATGTTTGCTTATGACATCTAGCAAAAACCTTCTGGTTGGCTGAAATGGGAAACAGCAAATAAGGCTACTAAACATTGATTCTGACAAGGTATTTGTGAATTCTAATACAAGATAGTTGAGACAATGCTTCACAACAGCCTTGTGAGGAATGTTATTGAGTCATGGAATAAAATGGACAATAGCAATCTGGATACAAAATTGACTGAATAATAGGAAACAGAACAAAATTGTTAATGGATTTATTTCAGGCTGGAAGAAGGTTTGTAATGGGCCTTCCAAGGGATTCACATGGGACTCTTGGTTTTCCTGATATATGATGTTGGTGCGTACGGGACAATTTAAAAGTTTGCGGTCAACAGAAGACACGGAAGAATCGTAAACTGTGCAGAACTTCAAAAGGACAAGTTCGTGGAGTGGGTGGATAGATGACAGACAAATTTTAAAGCAGAGAAGTGTAAGGTGATACACTTTAGTACAAAGAACATAGACAGTATAAAAGGAAGGGACTTTTTTATCATAAAGGGTAGGTGTGAATGACTAGGTGTATGTATTAAAAGACATTAAAGGTAGTAGCACAGGTTGAGAGATCTGTTAATAATGCAGACAGTATTCTAAGCTTCATCAATAGCAGAATTTTGTTCAAAAGCAGGGAGGTTATGATTAACTTATATGATAGCTGTTAGACTCCAGCTGGAATATTGTATACAATTCTGGACACCACACTGTGGGAAGGATCTGATTATACTGGGAAAAGTGCAGAAGAGATTTTCAACAATGGCTCCAAGGATGAGACACTTCAATAATGCTGAAAGATTGGAGAAGGTGGGACTGTTTTCCTCGGAGTAGAAAAAAACGAAAAGATGATGAGACAGAAGTTTTCAAAAGCAGGAGGGTCTGGGCAGTGAATAGGGAGTTAGTTCCCTCTTGTAAATAGATCAAGAGCCAGAGGGCACAGTTTTAAAGGGTTTTGCAAAAATAGCAAATTTAAGAGGAGAAAAAATCTTTACACCCAGCAAATTGTTAGGATACGTAACGCACATCCTGCGTAAGTGTTGGAGGCACAATCAATGGAAGCATTCAGAGGGCAATTGATGGCTTGTTAACAGAGAAACAATGCACAGAGCGCTACAGGGAAAAGGCAGGGGTTTGGCATTAAAATGCTGAAAGAGCTGGTGCAGATACGATGAGCCAAAGAACCTCTTTCTGCACCACAACATATGAAAATGACACACACATATAATTTTATCATTTCCTGCAATGTTGATGAGAGTTGTCCTGGTGTCTCGAACTCAGATATGATATCAAGTTGCTGGCCTGGCTTCACTCTTCATCACTTCTAGAATATTCCTCTTGGGAGATCAGTCCCAGCCATCTTAAAGTACTGGAGTTACAGAGTCGTAGAGATATACAGTACGGAAACAGACCCTTCAGTCCAACTCATCCATGCCAACCAGATATGCTGAATAAATCTAGTCCCATTTGCCAGCATTTGGCCCATATCCCTCTAAACCCTTCCTATTCATATACCCATCAAGATGCCTTTTAAACATTGTAATTGTACCAGCCTCCACCACTTCCTCTGGCAGATCATTCTAAACACAAACAACCCTCTGTGTGAAAAAGTTGTCCCTTAGGTACTTTTTTAAATCTTTCCCCTCTCACCTTAAACCTATGCCCTCCAGTTTTGGACTCCCCCACCCACAGGTAAAGACCTTGGATATTTACCCTATACATGCCCCTCATGATTTTATAAACCTCTATAAAGGTCACTCCACAGCCTCCGACGCCCCAGCCTATTCAGCCTGTCCTTATAGCTCAAACCCTCCAACCCTGGCAACATTCGTGTAAACCTTTTCTGAGCCCTTTCACGTTTCACAACATCTAAACTGCCTTCTTGGAGCTGATTTGTCACCAGCCAGTTATGGACATATCAGAGGTCGGTTTAGATTGAGAATCTGATTTTTAAGACCATAGCTTCCACCGAAACCCAAGCTCAACTACAACCTGCCCCGTTCTGGTTAAGATTTTCCCCTTACTATATTCAAAAAATAACAAACTCTAGTTTCCCAATGCAATGAGGAACAGGGATAAATAATGATGTGGTGGTCAAAATAATATGTCTGAAATGTAAAAATAGTTTCTCAATTGAACATTGACAGAACTAATTCTCAGAGTAATAACCACAAGTTTGTATAAATGAAGTAGCTCTGTACAATTATTGCAGACAATGCCAATTATGAATGAGCATGTTTCACCTCCATCTAGCCGAGAATAGTAAAGACATTCCAATCTCTTCTCAGTCAATTCACTGAATGAGAACGTTTTATGAGTGCCCAGATTGGAAAAAGAATCAATCCTGTCCTTTCATTCTAATGTGCAAAGTAGAAAAGAAAGAAGACAGAGCAACCTTTCCTGACCCCAGGCGCACCAGAAATCTTTAGAACTACAGTTTCAGCACAGGGAACATAGAAGCCAATTTGTCAATTGCTGTTTCCCACAAAAATCAGTGATAATAACCAAAAAAACTGTTTCATTTCTTTATATTAAGAAACATTGTCTTATGACCAAGGTTAGAAGGGTGCACCAAGACCTTTCTAGCCCCTCTCCTCCACTGTATGTATCAAATTTCAAACTTTAGCAGAGTGATTATGTGGCCAATTATTAGATTCTGCCTGGTACTGTATTAGAATCAATTTAGCCAGGCTTCTAACGTGAACAAAGAATTATTGATTTTGCTTTGATTTGTTGTTGTTACATGTACCAAGATACAGTGAAAAGTATTGTGTGCTAACCAAATTACACCTTACGTAAGTACATCAGGGTATAATAGAACAGAATGCAGAATATAATGGTACAGCTACCGAGAAGGATCAACTCTAATATTTGAGAGGTCCTATTGTTAAGTCTCATACCAACATAATCAAGAACAGCTCATTCCCTGCTGTTAAGTGTTTTCAAACTTCCATATCTTCTGCCCAATAGAAGAGGGTGGGAAAAAGAGGATAACCGGGGTGGGAGGGGCTTTGATAATGTTAGCTGCTTTCTCAAGGCAGCGGGAAGTATAGACGGAGTCAATGGAAGGAAGGCTGGTTTTTGTGATGGACTGGACTGCATTCAAAACTCTCCATAATTTCTTGCGGTCTGAGGCAGAGCAGTTGCCATACCAAGCTGTGATACAACCAGATAGGATGCTAGCTATGGTGCATCTATAAAAATTGGTAAGTTTATTGAAAAGAAAATTCTCTCACAGGGTTGTGAGTTTACCGAATTCCCTTCTTCAAAAGGCAGAGGATTCAGAATCTTTAAATATTTTTAGGCAGTGGCAGATAAGATACTTGATTATCAAGGGAATGAAAGATTATTAGGGGTATACAGCAATGTAGTGATATGGTTAAAATAAGATCAGCCATGGTTTTATTGAGTGGAGGGAGCAAGCTCAAAGGACGGAGTAGTATACTCTTGTTCCTTGTTCATATTACAAGTTTTGATATGACTCTTCTTCAAATCAGGAGACTGATAGAATCTTCCTAGCCTATGAACAATGAGGACACTGGCAAGTCATTTGGGAATACGTAATGGGAACGGCAGAAATGATTGCCGACATCAAGTTCCGACTCAGCAACCAGGTTTTGAAAGTAAGATGAGAATCTCACAAGTGACGATCAAGAGGTCTATATGCATGCATTAGCACTGTGCTATTACTTAATCTCATAGCTTCATGGATATGTAATTTCCGATTCTCGTACGCACTGGAGAGAAACTAGACACTGACAATTCCTGACATAAAAGTCAGAGAGGGTGCCTGACAACTCTAGCTTGCTGCTTGCTCTTCCAGCACTCCAGCTTGGCCAGCAATCCTCAACATCTTAGGGCACACTCCCTGGTCAGTGACTGCCCATCCATAGGTCATTGTACGGGACACACACCAGCCTCTCCATACCCTCATAGTATATCTTCAATCCACTTACAATCCAATTCTCTACTTCAGTGCTGCAGTTTGGAGCACGTTTCAATGTAATGCTGTTTCCAGGATACATTGTGCACAAGGACAAGCCCCATCTTATGGATTGGACTAGGGAGCATCTCAGCGCTCCTTATTTGATTGGATAATGCAAACAATGGGTGCCCTTTGCAACTTGATTCTAATAGCTGCAGTTCCTATGACTGTCGATCAGACAGGTGGTGATGTAAAGTATCTTTACAACTATGCACTAGCATCTGCAATGAAGTGTCAGCTGTTCCACCAATGAGTGCTCAGAAACGTTTCCTTTTCAATCTCTTCACACTGTGAAGGTCAGCTCCTGGCAGCTTCACTCGACTTGGCACGTGACTGGGCTTTAAAATGGCACCAGTGCTGGGAATTCTGCGCAGTCTCACCAGTGGCAAGTGTTTCCACCATTGCTGAGTGTAAGATAGTGCAAGTAAGGTGCCTGTAAAGGTGTGGTACACAGCTAATGAGGCAAAGAATAACAGAGGGACACCCTTGCGTAACTTGCTGAAATAGACAATTGGCTTACGTCTGATAAAATTCATCTCTTCAGTTCTCGCCTCAGACACTGCCAGACCTCTGTATTTTTCCAGCAATCTGTCTTTAATAACGCAAGGTAAACATTGATTATAGATAAATGATGGTTAAACAGCCCAAAGGACAATAAATAGCAAATGTGATCAAACAGATCCCTGGGATTTCTCAGCAATCCCCTCAATGTTAGTGTCACTAGAGAGTCACCAAATCTCATTTAAACTTAAAGGATTACAATTCTTTACTTTTGATGATCTGACTAAAAGTCACTCCATTATGCACTGTCTTAACAACTGTTATCATACTGGTGCTCCACCTTGCTTTCCTAGGACTGTCCCACCCACTCCGCTCCACCACTCCTGTGGATTGTTGAAAACAGAACTCCAGCACTTACTCACAGGCACAATTCCAGCTTTTTCATAGACAGCTAGCTTCACCAAGCCAGTACTGCCCTGAATTTGTCTCCTGATCTCAGTTGCACCAAGCAATTAATTTCTATGGGCTTTCAACTCCCATTCTCTGCTGTGCTGAAGCATCAGCGACATATGGCTTCTTGAGACCCAATGACTCTCAGGATTTGTCCGATTCCTCACTACACAGAGCTAATCAATTGCTCTACGATCTCCCTTAGCCCCAATGACTAACAATCCATGTAGTTCAGTTGCCTAATGCTTAATTGTGTGTAGGCTTCTTTCAAGTCATTCACAGCTCCTCAGACTTTCCCAAGCCCTCACAACACAGAGGTATTCAACTTCGAGGACTTCTGAGCCCCAAACAGACAAAATTTGGGTAGTTCAGTTGCCTTTAGCAATGCAGCCAATACCAGTCCTGCCTAACATATTATCTGCACCTCTCTCTCTCTCTCTCACAAACACACGGTCTTCTAATTTCACTACATGTCAACTTTGAGCTCTATAATGATGCCTGAACTGTCTTGTGTGACCCATTTGCAACAGGTCCCAACCATGTTGCAAGATGTGGACAACAAATGCTGGCCTACTCAGCACAGCTAGATTGGAAAACTGAATTTTAAAAATAACAAATATTTTGAACCAGTCAAATATAGAACCCTTAGAACTGTCTGTACTTCTGAATGTTATGATGTTCACTGCATGTTGGCTCTTGCAGCACAAATTGATACAATGAATAATAAATTAATCACGTTGGCCAAAAGATAGATATCAACCACAAGACCAAAACGAATGATCCTGTTTCTCTCTGCTCATAATGTATACAGGCAGTCACACAGACTGACTTTGGTTTGCAATTTCATCTCAAAGACAGCTTCTCTCATAGTGCTGCACTCCCTCACTACTGTACTGAGGTGTCAATTCATTTTATACAGTCGTTTCCGAAATGGGTTAGGAACACGCTACCTTTTGCCAAGAGATGACTGTAGTGATTGTAACGAGGTCAGCCAGATGGATCTCATAGATTATGAGTTTCTTGATTGGGACTGTTAATCTGGTCCAATCAGGGAGCCCTGGCTGACAGATAAGAACGAGAATGTCAGACATCCTGTTCACTCTGAGAGCTGGCTTTGAGGGAGCTGGATCAGTGTCAAGGACTCTCGACGTGTAAATAACGGGTGACTTGGTGACAGGATACCAGCCCCTGTGGAGTTATTTCATTGACAGTACAACCTCTCACCCAAGCTAACATCAACGGAAATTAAAATCTGGACATACAAAAATGCAGCTGAATTGATATCGCCAATTCTAAATAATCACTCAAAGTCAAAATTACACAAATTACCTCAAATTAATTCCTCTCTTCCAAAACATGATAAAAAGACATTTTGGATTATATTCATCATTTTCTTGTCAAACTACTTTCCAAATTATTTTTAAACATGGTGAACTTACCAGTGATTTCACAATTACCGAAAAGCCTATTCCGGAGATGACCAAATAGCCTGATTTGGTTAGGCCTCGTGGTATTATCACTGGACTGTTAATCCAAGGACCCAGATATCATTCAGGGGGTCTGGGTTCGAATCCCACCACAGCAGATGCTGGACTCTGAATTCAATAAATATTTGGAATTAAGAATCTAAAGATGACCTTAAATCCATTGTTGATTGTCAGGAAAAACCCATCTGGTTCACTAATGTCCTTCAGAGAAGGAAATCTGCCACCCTCACCTGGTGTGGCCTACATGTGACTCCAGGCCCACAGCAATGTGATTGATTCTCAACTACCCTCTAGGCAATTAGGGATGGGCAATAAATGCTGCCTAGCCAACAATGCCCTCAAACCATGAATGAATAAAGAAAGAAAAAAATTAACCTTAATAATTCCTATACTCAGACTAGAGCTGGGTCCAGTAAAAAGTTTGGTAAACACCATAGGAGTCTTTTGATGTAGGGTTGAACATTACCTTTTTATTTAAACATTGTAAATATTAGCCATATACAGACGAAAGATTTGCCTCTGCAGCAGGACTACAAGACAGAAGCATCTCCTAGTAGTTATGTGATCGCACATCATTTCCCAATGATTTTTCAAAACTTTACGGCCATTGCTGGCTCAGCCAGTGATGTAAACATCATATATTCTCATTCACCCTTTACATTACAGTACATGAACGGCTTTTTAAGTATTCCTTAATGTCTACATTCTGATAGAGGGAGAAAGAATGGGATGATCTTTCCAAGTGCCGAGGTTGGGGATGGGTGACTGGGAAATAACAGGGAGCTGCATTACAATGGCTCTTTGCCACAGTACCAACAAAGGCAACCTTTCCCAGGGACATGAAGTGGGTCAGCTTCCTGATCTAAGAAGGCACCTAGTTTGCTTAGATAAAGCCTCTATAGGGGCAACTTTGCAGCCTGTCCACCACGCCTATCAGAGACCACCATTTCAGTGGAGGTGGCCACCGTATAACAGGCCAGAGACCACAAAGAGGACCTGAACCAATGAGAGGCTGCAATAACAACCAAAACCGACTTACTGCCGGGGATGTTCTTCCATCAGAAATCACTTCCAGTCCAATGTCTCAGCTTTTTAAGTACGATGGGCACACTGGCAAAGGGCACTAAGTGGGCAGGCAGTCACGGACCTGCATCAGTTGTCTCCAACTGATCCCCCACCATCCCCGATTGGGGCTGCCGTGCCTCTAGAGCGGCCTGTACTCAGGTTGAACTGGCAGAGTCAACAATTCGCCTGCTGTCCTTATTAGGATGGGGAGTTAGGAGGCAACCATGCAGAGCAAGTTATGGAAAATTGCAACGCCTGCCTCACTACTGGCAATTGCTGGCTCAGCATCCACCCCGCCATGTAAAAATAACAATGGGGTTCCAAAACCCATGGAAACATTGAGCGAAGAGACAGGGAAACCGGAAAGCAAAACAAAGAATGAAATATTGGCCGAAGCAATCAGGAAAAGGAAGTATCTAATTTCCAAGTCAGGAATAGAAAAGATTTACGATGCTAATTGGGCAATTAATCTGATTATCTGCGATTCATTGTCAAACCAACACTGGGAATTCTGACAATTTAAAAAGTGACAAAAACATGGCAAATATAGTATTTTTTAGTTATTAAGAATTAGGAACTGCAGAGAAGGAAAAACATTTGGGTGTCCAAGTATAACTCATTAAAAGTTAGCGCACTGGTAGAAAATATAATTGAAATTGTTAATGAAAGACTGGTCTTTAAATCAAGGGGGCTTGGATACAATGGAGAGGAAGCTTGGCTTCAGTAGTACAGAACCTTGTTAAGACCCCATCTGGGATATAGTGTTGCTTTCAAGTCTGGGCACACATTTCAGGATGGAAGAGCACAATACTCAACGCTTAGGTCACCCAAAGCATGAAAATAATGAACGTGAATAAACACAGTTCTGCAGGGAATACATTGCCAGTTGATACCCAAAAGGACAAACTTTCAACTAAATTCTGGAGTGGGATTAGAACCTTGATAATACTCCCTGGTACTTAATCCATTCAATTACACTTTGTTGGACACAGAGCTCCACTTTATCTAAGCATGAAGTCATTTGCATGAAAAGATTGATGACTGTTATAGAATTCTTGCAAGAGTATTGCATTATTTACATCTAATTTGGCGAGTATAG
The DNA here is from genome assembly GCF_021869965.1 of Rhincodon typus. Taxonomy (NCBI): domain Eukaryota; kingdom Metazoa; phylum Chordata; class Chondrichthyes; order Orectolobiformes; family Rhincodontidae; genus Rhincodon; species Rhincodon typus. The sequence goes on from NC_063349.1 coordinate 41,211,247, forward strand.
GTCATAAGCTGACCACTCTTGAGCATTTATCATTTTGAAGCCAACACATTTTTGGCTGAAAAATGACAGACAGCATGCAAATTGATAAATTAATAAAATCTAACCAAAGTAAAAAAAAAAGAAAACTTAAGTCATTTTAGTCATGAAAATGCAGCCATGTTAAAGCACTACATGATTCTGGAAAGGATTGCTTTCAATACAAGTTAGCACTCTGGGTATCTGTGAGAAGTTGGCCAGTAAGGATCTCTAACAATTGACATGAAAAAAAAGCTAAGAATTTTGGCATTGAAACAAAAAAAAGAAAAAAAAGTGTCAGAAATGCAGAGCCAGAATATCAGCATTCAGAACAAAAACAGTAAATGCTTGAGATAAATCCTTTGTTACAGCTCACTGGTGTAGCACACTGGAAATTAAGTCCCACTATTGCCAGAGTCATCATAAAAGTTAACATTTTTTAAAAGAAATTTGCAAAACCCCAAACTGATTTTCAGGTTCAGATTGATGGAAAGCGTGGATCCTGTCCTTAGCAACAAGCTCCATTTTTTTCAGATAATCATATTAAGCTAAATTAAGTAAACTTTACAAAGTAAAACTCTAAACCATTTATAAACTTCCCCTGACACATGGGCGCACATGTACACGCACACACACACACACCTAAACTTAACTGTTCACAAGATCAGTTGGTTGGTTCTTATTGATCTGAACAGCTCAATCCTCCGATTCCCAAATGCTTCCACTGCTTGCAAGAGACACAGGATGGCTGTTTCATTTCTGAAAGATCTCTGAATTATCCTAATCTACCCTTATCTAAATTCACAAATTGCAGCTTCTGTTGAAAAGGTAAGGTGGTTTTCTTCAAGTTTAAAGTGGCTTATTGCAGTGAACCCTAAGAGGCAGAATTTCTGGCTGCTGCAGACCTCTTCTGATCCAACTAACTTCTCTGTTTTGTTTGCAGCCCAAGCTGTTCAGCTAATTGGCAACCAATCATGTTGCTGTTAGCAGGTAGTGGACCAATGTCATTGATAATTGGTCCCTAGTCCACAAACCAATTGGCTTCATTTCTAAACAATCCCTTGCTCCAGTTCATCTGCACACTGGCATCATATGTAGGTCAGGCTGGGCTAGGACTGCGGATTTTCTTCCCTAAAGAGAACTATTGACTCACACGGGTTTTTACAACAGTTGATGATAATAGTTAGGGTTACTTAAACTAGGTCTCTATCCAGACTCGATAATTAAATATAAATTCCACCAACTGCTGTGATGGGATTTGAAGTAAGGATCCCAGAACATGAACGCAAGCAAATAAAAACCAAAATAACTGCCGGTGCTGTAAATCAGAAACAAAAGCAGAAATTGCTGGAAAAGCTCACCAGGCCCAGCAGCGTCTGTGGACAGAAATTAGAGTTAACATCTTGGGCTGAGTGACCCTTGCTCAGAACGTTCTGACAAAGGGTCACTTAACCCAAAACGTTAACTCTGATTCCTCTCTACAGATGCTGCAAGACCTGCTCAGATTTTCCAGCAATTTCTATTTTTGCCTCTGGATTACCAATCCAGTAACATTACTACTACCTCCACTTGAAATTTTTATTCCTATCATTATTCCAACACCAGAATTTAAAACAAGGAAGACTACCTTGACCCATTAGTAACAATAAGTTGAAAATAGGTCCATGAGGTAGGCATTTAATCGAGGCCAGGAAGTTACCTGAAGCCACTGTTATTCCATCAGTAGTGAGCAGTAATCAAGTTCAAATGTATAAATAGATTTCTGCCACATATGCGTCAAAGATGTGGTGATAGTGCAAAAGCAGGCTCAGGGAACCTCTAAGCCCAAATCCTCTTTCATTAATATGATCTGAAATGTAGATCTACAGATAAATGGAACTTTTTTTACTCTCAATGTGCCTCAGTTGGTTGCACTCTTAACTTTGAGACAGACAAGTTTTGGGTTCAAGTCCCATTCTAGGGCTCAAGCATAAAAATCAACATTGATATTCTATTACAGTGTTGTGGGAGTGCTGCACTAAAAAAAAAACCCTCTCTTTCAGTGAGGTGTTGAATCAAGGCCCTGATGAATGCAGCTATCAGGAAAAATAAGTGGAGAATGGTTCCAGCTGGATTCCATAACACATGAATAATGAATGTTATAAAATGCATAACATGCATGATAAAGACTTGAGACATCATGCAGAGCTCAAGAACGAAAGCAAACAGTTCTAAATTGTGCTTTGAAAAGAATTCAGCAGGTATTAATTAGTTATTTGCTCTACTTAGATTGAAGATGAAGAAAAAAAAAGGAGACAAAAATTGAAGATGGCATCAAAGGTGGAAGAGCCAGAGAATTGGCACTAGACTGGGCCATTTTGATATAGGCAGGTTGTTGGAGTGAAGTCTATAGGCCACCAAAATTCCGTTGATATTCCCTCACCCTAGTCCACAATTTGTATCTTTCCCTTGTTTCCTTCTAATCTCTTTTGAAGTCCTCTGAGCTCATCCTGTCTATAATCCCCTTGATTACCAAGGGAATCAAGGGTTACGGAGAGAAAGCGGGAGAATGGAGTTGAGGAACTTATCAGCCACGATTGAATGGTGGAGCAGACTCGATGGGCCAAATGGCCTAATTTCTGCTCCTATATCTTATAAGACCCATTTCCTTACCTGCAATCCCATTCCCACTGCTTGTCCCTACAGTAGTCCATATTCTGAACAGTGATCTCTCTCTTCAGGTGTGGTCCTGCCATCCTTTAAATCTGCCATCCTTATCCCTGTCCTCAAGAAACTACACAATGTACCCACCATCCTTGCAAATGACTATTCAGTCTCCATCCACCTAATTTTCAGCAGACAGAGTCTAGAACCCCAGTTTATACTGCACTGGTGATAAAGCTACACTAGCACAGCCAGACCAAATCAAAGGCAACTTACAGCCACTTATTTCACAGCACATTGTCCTGGAATGTCAGAGGCCAAAATCAGAAACAAGGGTAAATTTGAAAACTTCCATGATGTGACCTGCACATTAACTTTGAATGCTATAGAAAGAGTTGTCATGGAGCAGGGAGAAGGTAACAGTTTAATCCATTTTGTCCCACTTATTGGACTGATCTAAATGAGCATAAATAGTTGGCTTCATGAATTCTTGAAATGGAAAATATAAATTAGTAAATGACATGGTAAGTTATAATGCCTATCCAGTTTGCTCAATAGATGATTTGATTAGAGACATCTAGAATGTGTTCTTCATGCTCTACAGGTTTTATTTGTTGTCTTTAAAATTAAACAATTGATTTTTCTTTCTTACACACTCATTTGTTAGTATGTGTACTCGGTGTAGCTGGAGCCCCTACTCCACTTTTGTTAAATAATAAGCGCAGGTAACATACGTTTTTACATGTTTACAAATTCAGGCTTTTCACAGGCACATTCTTAACATCAATCACTCATGCCATAAATCCATCTTTCAATTAAATAATAATGTAACTTATAGATTTGGTTGACTCAGTTGGTTGGATGACGGGTGTGTGATGCCAACAGTGTGAACTCAGTTTCTGCACTGGCTGTGAAGGGCTCTCCTTCTCAAACTTTCCCTGCCTGAGTGTGATAACCCTCAGGTTAAGCCACCACTAGACATCTCTCCATAATGACTGGGCAATCCTACAGTCTGGCAGGACTCTAGCAACTTATACACTTATACACCAGATTCCATGGTGACTTTTCAGAGGTTAGCTGACAAATTTGATATGACAAGGCCATATTTTGAAATAAGTAAACAGTCTAATTTTATAGCAAGTGAACATTTAGACATGACCACACTCATTCAGTCTATATGCCACCAAAATTCCTTTGATATTCCCTCACCCTGTCCTCAATTTGTATCTTTCCCTTGTTTCCCTCTAATCTCTTTTGAAGTCCTCTGAGCAAGCTTATCTTGTTTGCATAACACAGAATGAGCATTGGGTCACAATTGTCTATTTAGACAAAGTAACTATTGGCATTCTCCTTCCGAACATGAATTATGTTGAAAATGCATGTACTTCCTTCTCTGGTTTTTCATACACTGAAAGAGTAGAAACACAGTATCCCAATACAGTGGGTGTAAATTGATTGCTAACACATTGTTTTCATTAAAATATACTTTATGTGGGAATGAACATCAAACACTAGCTCATTAGCATGTATTTGCATGAATGTCATCAGTTATCACCGGCCAGGCCAGGATTCATTGACCATCCCTGATTTCCATTGAGAAGGCGATGGTGATCTTCCTCTTTGAATCACTGCACATGGTGTAGGTAGACCATTAAGGAGGATTTTGTCCCAATGGCAGTGAAGTCAGTGAGAGAATTCCTTGACAGGATGGTGTTTGGCTCACAATCTGCAGGTGGTGGTTGTCCTGTGTTTCTACTGCCATTGTCCTTCTAGGTGGTAGAGGTCACAGATTGGAAAGTGCTGTATAATGTCAGAAACAGATGGGGAATGGGAGTAAATTTAAATTAAAATTGATTTTCCAATACTTAAGACCAACTGTTCCATCTCACTTAATTGTGCCTTTCAGGCTTTGAGGATGCAGGAAGTAAGTTTCTTGCTGCAAACTTTCAAGTCTATGACTTGCTTTCTTAGCTACAGCATTTAAAGCTGGTCCAGCTCAGTTCCTATCAATGGTGACTACCTCCTGACATAGATAAATGAGGATTCAACATTGGTAATGCCATTGAATGTCAAGGATCGAAGGCAGGATTCTCTCATTTTGGAAACGATCATTGCCTGGTATTCGTTTGGCCCGAATGTTTTTGGCACCATGAGCCCAAACCTGAATGTCATCCAGACATTGCTGCACTCAGACACGGACTACTTCAGTAACTGACAACTCACTTGCACTTGAAAGATCAACTGTTTCTCTCTCCATGGATGACACCAGACCTGAAAATTTCTGTTTATATTTTCGATCAGGATACATCCATATATTGATCTTTGATAAAAATTAATACGTTACTTGCTCATCACCATTTAATTCCTCAATTGTCATTCCACATGTCATTTGTAAAACAGAACGATAATAGAACTGTTGAACTAATTACTGTTAGCAAATTGATTTAAAACCACAATATTTTCCATTGCAGTGAACAGAAGCATACTTAATTGAGTGATGTCCTTAATAGTCCAGTTAAGTACATCAGTTACAAAAAACGCAATGAACAATTTAAGTATTTGTTGAGAGCACAAATAGGACTGTTCAATTGCAGAACTGTTGGAATCATATTCAGTTCCAGTAGATGAAAAACAGAAAGTATGGCTTCTTCAGCAATGTCTAATTTTTTATTTCATTCCTTCATGGGATGTGGGTGTTTCAGCAAGATCAGCATTTATTTCCTATATTGCTTCCCTCTAAAACTCATAAATAGCACTGTACATTTCTGCCTGTTTCAACCCAACTGAACTTACCTCTTCCTGTCTTTACCTATTTCTTTCTCCCCTTGTCCAGTCTCTTCTAACAACTTGTTACTTCACTAATTTCTGCTTTCCTTGGTCTAACGGCTTCCTTCTCATTATGATTATCCAATCTCTCTCATCTGGTTAGTCTGTAGGCTCTCTATTACTTCCTTGAACAAAGACCCATCTACTACCACTCTCCTTTGCCTGGTTGAACTTGTTATCTTGCCTCCTGGTCCAGTGGTAGGGACACTACCATTGCATCACAGAATTGAGGACAGTTGTTAACAGCCAATCCTCATCACCCATCGGTTTAGAATTCAACTGCCTCTCTTTTCTCCTCTTAAGGATCATCTTCAGGTAACACAGAGTCAAGCTGATTATTAATTACACACATGCGCTGATCACATGATCCTTTCTCCATACTCACTCCATTGAAGCTATTCAAAAATTATTAATTCTGAAGAAGGGTCTAGGCCCGAAACGTCAGCCTTCCTGCTCCTCTGATGCTGCTTGGCCTGCTGTGTTCATTCAGCTCTACACCTCTGAATGCTGACTGGCTGCTTTCAGGTGTGCTGAGCATATAGGAGCAAAGAAATATGAGCCATTCAACCCATCACGGCTGCTCCACAAATTAGCATGATCATGGTTGATCAAACACTTCAATGCCTTTTACCCACACTATCCTTATAACCAGTTATGCTATTGATAATCAGCAATCTTTAATCTCTACTTCAAGCATACTTTAAGACTGAGCTGAGAAAGCCCTTTAGATAGAGAATTCCAAAATTCACAATCTTCTAACTAAATGATTTCTTCTCATCTCAGTCCTAAGCGTTATCACCCATACTTTCTAATTGCATCCCCTGGTTACAGACTCCCCGATCTTCCCTGGATCTGCCCTGTCTATCCCTCAAGTATTTGTTAGTTCCAATGAGATCACCTCTCACCTCTTCAAAACTCTGGAGAACACAAGCCTAGATTTTCCAAACTTGTTACAGTACACTAGCGATGCCAGGAACAAGTCTGGTGCACTTGCATTGCATGGTAATAATATACTTCCTGATATAAGGAGACCAAAACTGCATACATTGCTCCAGGTGTGGTCTAACCAAACTTCTGTACAATTGAAGCAAGATTTCACTACTCCTGTACTCAAATCCTGTTGCAATTAATGTTACATTAGTTTTCCTGATAGCTTGTCATTACCTGCATGTTAGCTTTCAGCGACTTATTAACAAGGACACTTATGTTTCTCTGTACATCTACACTCCTCAACCTCTTAACATTGAAGAAATATTCTCCGCATCTGTTTTTCCTAACAATGTGGATAACTTCACATCAGACAGATCAAAAGTCTCAAGTATCTGTGTCCAACAATAGAGGGCTATTACATGCTGTTGTATTATCAGCCCAACAGAGTTATGTCATGAATGTCATGGACAATGTATCATTAATGCACCAAGGTAAAACGAGGTGTTGAAATCAAGACATACAGTAGGAACACAGGCATTGGTGACTTGTCTTTACAGATGAAGTGAGAATAGAATGTTTCCCAAAAAGCTATACGGGTTATTTTTGCATTTCCCATAGACAACAATAATAATTCATACCTGTACCAACATAAATTCAAACAGGCTTAAATAAAACAAACGTTGGTCCAAGTGAAAAATGAATCTTTTTTGTCATTATTGACCAAAAGAATATTTTATCCCATACTTAGGTATTACAGAAAAGGCAGAGAAACCATTGCCTTGTCTAGTATAGACAATGCTTAGAAATACAAAGCATTCATCATATGTTGTCAAAGGAAATTCAATTATTTTCTCACAGCAGGTCTGACAGTAATGCTGAGGATAAGAAAGATGACAAAACCTGACCAAATGGTGGAAAGTGGCAGACCCATGAAAGATGCTTCATTGCGGCCATGTCCCTATTGGTAACTCGCCTCCTATTAAAAATAGGAGCTGAAACTAACTGAGCCTCAATGTTACTGAAGGTCTCACTCAGCCTTTGCATTGTTGACTCTAATCAGATTGATCAAAGCAACCCAAATCTCATCACTGAGGCAGCTCACACTCAGATCTGGATAAAGTTATATCTAAACAGTGGAATTAAAGTGTATTCTGAAACAAAAATAGGAAAATGTTGTACATATTCAGCAGGATCTGTGAAGCAAGAAGCAGAATAAACATTTCAGGTTGATGACCATACACTACTGAAACATTAACTTGCTACCCTTTCACTGACTCTGCCTGAGCAATTCAATATTTTCAGAATTTTCTCTCTATTTCAGAATTGCAGCATTCACATTATTCTCTTTTAAAATGTATTCATTTGATTGTACCATTTGTTTTTCATTCACTCCTACACAACAAATAATTCCTAATTAATCTCCATCAAACAAACGTTGATCCAGGCTTTGTACATTTGGCACTGCTGCACAACCCAAACGCTGTTTTCCACAAAGAGATTCACAAAATCTTTTAACTCACTTAACTGACATTTTGCCAGCTTATATATAAAAAAAACCTCATTATTACAGTATCTTATGCATTGGCTATTTCACTTTTCTGATGCTTGTAAATTTAAAAAAATCACATAGATCAGCACATTCTTCCATGAATAATATAGAAGATCAGTTAATAGCCCATTCCATGAAAAGGAAAACAACTGGGGCTAATGCTACATGGCTGAAAGAAACAGCTTCAATATTTACAGTGAAGTTGACTTCCTCAAGGTGTCCCAAAGTGTTTCAAAACCAAAGAGAATTTTTTAAAAATATGGTCTCTGCTGTTTTATAATCATACACTGCGGCAAAATTTGTACACAGCAAAATCCCACCAACAGAAAATCAGATGACGAGTTAATCGCTTCTGGTAGCTATGTGAGTGATTAATTTGACCCAAACACAGACAATGCTGGAGAAACTCTGGTCTGGCAGCGCCTGTTGTGACAGAAATAGCTCCTGGACCTGCTGAAGTCTCCAACAATCTCTGTGCTTGTTTCAGATATCCAGCATTCAGAGTATTTGGTCTTATTAACGGACATTGAGCGAACTATTGACTCCTCTTGAAAAAAGCAGTCTCCTCAGATACTGCACAATGTCATGCATCTTTTACATAAAGTAATTGGGAAGTAAACCTTTTTTTCCCATTTTTGGCATTATTAATTACAACTAAAATAATATTACTCATACCTACTCCCAGGACTACCGTGTCATAATCTGCTGTATTGTAAAACTCCCTTAATTCTATTCAACCTTGAAAAGTATTACTATCTTCTAACATGTTTAGGAAAGCTACCATGAGACTGTTCATTAAAGCACAACTTTATGCTGGCTGTGGGGCTTCCTGTGTATTAGCATTACAGTGCAAACAAGGACCTATTGAAGTGAGTTTGTCTTATTTTAAAGTAAAACATTGAAGTGTCAGCATGAATTCTTCACAGGTCTGTGCTTCAGTCCATCAGAATTAGAATACAATATTATTGTTATTTAGCATTTCTTTCTGGAGAATTTTATGTTTTAATCCACAAGGAAGGGAGAGGACGTTGTCACGTTCCAGACACCTCACTGTCACCAGAAAAATGAGTTTTTCACTCTGTCAAACTGGAGAGGAATAAAAATCTGAACCATCTTTGTGAAAGAAATCAGCACAATTCAGCTCGACCTACAACGCTCTATTTCCTCATTACCACGAAGTGACTTATTTTCTGGAAAGAATGGACCTTTTCTTCTGCATTCAGAGGATGTGAACTTTGTTGGCTGGGCCAGCATTTACTGTCCATCTGTAGTTGCTCCTGAGAAGGTGACGATGACCTGCCTTCTTAAACTACTGCAATCCATTTGCTTCAGGGACACCCATAATGCCATTACAGAGGGAATTCCAGGATGTTGACCGAGTAACACTGAAGGCACAGTGATACACTCCCAGGTCAGGATAGGAGTGACTTGGAGGGGAACTTGCAAGTAGTGGTGTCCCCAGATAGCTGCTAATTTTGTCCTTCTAGATGGTAGTGGTCATGGGTTTGGAAGGTACTGTCTTGCTGAATTTCTACAATGCATCTTGTAGGTGGTACACACTGCTGCTACTATATGTCGGTGGTGGACGTAGTGAATGTTTGTGGATGTTGCGCTAAGCAAGTGGGCTGTTTTGTCCTGGATGATTATTTACCAAATTTGTACTTCTCTTGCAGCTGTACCAATTGCAGAATAAATTGGAACTTGGTAATAATCCATGTTTAAACCATTTGAATGGAAGCTAACCTAATAATTTAGCAACTTTTTAATATAAACACTAGTCTGCCAGCACACTTTGTGCACTTGCAGTTTGCTGTACAGTACTGCTACATCTGAAGCAGAAAGAGCTGATTTTACATCTATATGTTAATTGCCAGTTTAAGTGAGTTTTCTATCAATACTTCTTAAAACATTTTCATGGCTCCGAGATTACTCCTGAATCTAATTGTAAATCAGCCTCAGACAGCACAATGCATTTCTAGTTACGCTGTACATTTGGCGTGTGTGTAATCTGATCCTTCACACCATTACTAATGTCAAACGTGCAGTGGAACACTGCTGTTTATTTTGTAGAAATGAAAATCTGGCATCAACAGCAGGACCATCCAGACAGGGCACTGTTTCCCCATTAGCTCCACAGCCAGTGCACAGCATAAAGCCATTGTGATTAAAAAAAAGTTTTTTAATGGATTGTGGTTCAATTGTCCCACTAATTCTGTTCAATAATTAGAAATATTACCAGGAGGATGAGCCTACATAAAGAGTTCTGTGGATCTGTGCAATTTAGTTACCTCATGTTCCTTGGTGTGTGCAGACATGATTACAGCAGCCCCTACTGGCACTATGTTAACAAATCATATAAAGGGACCACAGGAATTATTAGCCAAAAGATCCAAAGTCCTTCTAGTTTGTCTTTTTATAGTCAGATATTTGCACGGTACAGTGGTTATGGAGGCTTCACGAACCATAACCATTCCTCTCTATTAGTTAATCTTCAACAGATCTACATGTAATCTTGTTGTACCACCACTAGTACGCATTAAGTCTGAATGTGGGACATTTCTCCTTGGTGCAGAGAGACTAATAGAATGTGGTGAAAGTCTGTATCCAGCAACTGACAATGAGTATAAAACTACACTTGCCATTAACAACAGCAATTCAAAATTACATTAACTTTTAAACAGTTGAAGAGTGATAGTTAAACATCCAATGTATTGCTAATTAGGATCATTGATACATCTACAACTTTCCCTTCAAATCTTGTACTCAATGACACTGAGAAAATGGGTCATCCCGAAGGTATATTTTAGATTACGTAATATTCCAAAAGATGTTTTCAATTAGTTCATATATTCCAGCTGCACTTTTGAGCTTTTCTGTGATTTTACAATCATCCGGTATGATAATCACTTTTCATATAAAGAGTAATGAAATTGCTCAACAGTTCAATTCACGTTTATGTTACTATTTTCTAAATAACCTAAAATGCTCGTTAACTAGTCAACTTTTGGCAAACTTACCTTCTCTCTCCATTTGTCACATAGGAGCTCCGAAAGAAGCCAAGTAGTTCATCTGCTATTTTGGCGCTGTATTTTATTTTTGCGGTGTAGTGTTTCTGTGCTTTCAGCTCCCTGGTCAACATAATCACTAAAACTTGGTTCTGTGGATATAGGAAATATTTTCTAATCCCACGATGGTCAGAGGTGTTTGCAACAGTGACCTCCACCCCTTCAACTAGCAGCTTGTCTGCATGCAGCACTATGTGTTTTGTAGGCTTTACACAGAGCATCCAAATGCAGATTTCTCCAGTGAAAGTAAAGTTGTCCATGAAAGCAGTTATGTTCAGATCGTAATGATTGGGTTTGATTGAAGTGGGCAGTCTCAGCTGTGTCCATGGCTTTCCAGCAGTTTTACTAGGATTGGGATTACTGAGGATCTCTCGAGTCTGGTTGAACTTGACCCCGCTATACACAGTGGCATTCCCTACCCTGTTGCCTCCATCATTAGAACACTCCTCAAACTTGACACTCAGAAGCACAGCTATAATTGTGACTATGATGAGACCCAAGATAGAAATGGCAAAGCCCAGTACAAGCCTCCTGTGCACCGTGATGTGTCTTTCAGTGGTCCTCGGTCGTACCATCACAGAGTCGGCCCATTGATCTGACAGACCCCGTCCATTCCTCATGGAGTCTTCTTCAATTACCATCTGTGTGAAAGACATGCTTTTGTCTCGTTTATCCTCTAAGGCCATCACATACACTGCTGCTAGTCTTTAAAAAGGTGATGGTTACAAGAAAGAAAATGGTGAAAAGAGTGCTTCCTTGGTTCACAGTCTAATTCTGTCGCACAGAAGGAGAGTTGATCTTTGCACTGATTAAGAGAAAAATCCAACTTTCTGTCAATGAAAGTTTTGTTTGATTGCAACTAATATTGGTCTGTAAATCAATAACAGAAAAGGGGGTTTAAAGAGATGCAGTTTGTCAAGCAACAGATTACATTCCACTTGTCTCCTGCATGTCCATGTTTTCTAATATTTCTGTCTCAGTGCTTTAAACTGAAAGACCTGGCTGTTGCAGTGGATACAGGTGATGGGTCTTGGCACTGGCAAATCACCATGTTGGGTCACTGAATAATCAAAATGTCACAGTCCGGGGCTCCTGGACAAGCCTCCCACAGAAGTGCAGACCACCAAAGGAACAGCTGTCACATCTCTGCAACCTGTTAGAGAAAGGGCATTCAGTTAAGAGCATGAATGTGAAACTCTGGCAAAAGACCCTGGATAACCAAAGAGAATGTGACTAACTATCATCTTGCTACAGGTTGGTACTAACCCTATTTGTTGGTCACGCCCATGTTTAATAGTAAATCAACGATTCTCACTTTAACTTCAATCAGCCCTGACTCTTAAAACAAAACTGAAGGGAAACAGTAAATAGTGAATAGTTGATGAATAGTCACGATTACGATTCACATTTGAACCGGCTAAGACCACAGTGGTAGTATTGACTGCCGTATCTGATTAAAATGCACATCTAATCATTAAAATAAATCGTAACAGCAATGAAATCACGGAAAACCTTGTCGCTATTATTAAGTCCTGTGCACATTAACACACTGGTGAGAAAGATGGCTCTACCAAACAGCCAAGATGTAGCAAAGCAAGCAAGAGATACCGTCCCAGGATCGTGTCCTCGGGATTCCAAAGTCTGCTCCCAGTGTCTCTCAATTTGCTACTTGTTTTGCAGACACCAGAACATAAATTTAACAACAACCCGAGAGCAAAAATCAAAATATATGGAAAATAGACATTGCACATACTTTTTTTTTCCTTTAGAAAACTCTCATACCAAACCGTTCCCCATTGCTGCGTGCTGGTCTCCGCACAATTGGAAGGAAGCGAGGTGTGTGGCTGGTTGTGACGGGACTGGATGGAGCAGACTGTACAGCAAGTTTGCCGGTAGCCGCTGGCAGCGCCGACTGCTCCGCTGGTGGGCTCGCTGCTGCCGCCTGCCGACCAGCGTCACTGATCCGCCGCTCCCTCCTCCTGAATACAGGGCTCATTCCCTCTCCCCCACCCTGCCGCCGCGCAACATTCTCCACTTGTCCCAATTGTTACAAACCTGCCGCCGCTTGTGTATCTTCAGACAACTGCCGTCCCCCAGCAATAGGTGGATGCAAGCTTCTCCAAAGGAAAGACTTCAAAAGAAACTGCAAATGTCACTCAATTTATTTAGTTTGTAAATTGGTCTCGATGTGGTAAAATATTTGCTATCAAAACATATAGAGAGGATGGAACTGCAGAGGTAAGTTACACCGAGCTTTGTAAACTACCCTATTTATTGGTATTTTTGTAGTTTTCCTCTGTTAATGCATTGATAATACGAATATTTATGAATTTCTTCGCCTGCACCTTACACAGAAGTCAGTTTCACGGGAGTGCTCCAAGATCTCCCTTCTATTCTGATATTTTCCTATCAACCTGTTCAGAGATGGTACTACAGACCTCAATTAGTAGGTGGGTCTTGAACCCAGCCCTCCTGGCTCAGAGATAGGGATCGCCAGAGCCTTTGATTCTCTTTTGAGTTCTGCGTCGATGAAGCTTCATTGACCCTTCCTGTTGAGTGTCACTAACCACTGAGCTTTAAAACGATGGGATATCTGGCGGGGGGTTGGAAATCAAAGCTGTTTAATGAAGGAAAAAGAAACGTAAAATTGTCTGTGAAATGCATAGTGGTTAAACTGTGTACAAGCCACTAGTCCATGTGGACTAATTTTAGCAAAATATTCACTAACGAGTTCAAAAGGAATGCGGCACATTCTATTCCTACTTATGCAAGTTTCGAAGTTACACGAGAAAAAGATTTTCCAATGTCTGCACTTTTTTTTTGAAAAATCATTCATCGTGAGCAGCACTGTTGTCCACCTCTAATCATCCCTAAAAGATTATGCTACAAGATAGTGAAAAATAACAAGAATGGTTCAGAATCAAAAAGGAAATCCAAAATATTAAATATTTATCATGATGCTGGCTTACAATGTGGGACTATTGTTACGTGGGATTGTCTTGTTTTATCTTAATCAGAGGTGTCATTGCAGCAGTTTTGCAATGCAAGATGAGACATGATTGCAGATTGTATAAGAATTTCTATGAAACAAAATGGGCAGAACTTAAAGCCAGCTTCTCTCTTGAAATGCTGCTTTCCCTATAGCCTACATACTCCCATAGAGCCATTCAGAGTTTGACCCAGAGAGAGTGAAGGACCTGCGATATGTTTCTACGTCAGTATAGTGTGTGATCTGGAAGGGGAACTTGGTGGTGGTGGATTTGCCATATGCTGTTATTTGACTGGGAAAAAGTGGTTGCAGATTTGAGAAGTACTGTTGACAAAACGTTGGTGAGTTGCTTTAATTTATCTTGATGATATATGTATCATGTATATATACTGCAGTCCTGGATGGTATTGAGATTCAAGTCATAGCGTGGAAACAGATCCTTCGGTTCAACCTGTCCACACTGACCAGACAACCCAATCTGACCTAGTCGCATTTGCCAGTATTTGGCCAATATCCCTTTAAACTCTTCCTATTCATATACCCATTCAGATGCCTTTTAAATATTGTGATTGTACCAGCCTCCACCACTTGCTCTAGCAGCTTGTTCTAAACAGGCACCACTGTCATGTGAAAAAGTTACCCCCAGGTCCTTTTTAAATCTTTTCCCTCTCACTTTAAATGTATGCCTTCCAGTTTTGGACTCCCCAACCCTAGGAAAAACGATCTTGACTATTCACCCTATCCATGCCCTTCATGATTTTATAAACCTCTATAAGGTCTCCCTTCAGACTCCAACGTTCAAGGGATAAAAGGCCCCTGCTTATTCAGCCTATCCACACAGCTCCAACCCTACGGTCCTGGCAACATCCTTGTAAACTTTTTCTGCACTCTCTCAAGTTTAACAACATCCTTCCGATAGAATTGTACGCAATATTCTAAAATTGACTTCACCAATGTCCTGTACAGCCACAACATGATGTCCCAACTCCTACACTCAATGTATACTCAACGAAGGCAAATGTGCCAAATGCCTTTTTCACCACCCTGTCTACCTGTGACTCCATTTTCAAGGAACTATGCACCTGCACCCCTAGGTCTCTTTGTTCGGCAACACACCCCAGGGGCCTACCATTAATTGCATAAGTCTGCGTGAGATGCGTGACCAAAATTCAATTCCTCATATTTATCTAAATTAAACTCCATCTTCCATTCCTCAACCTAGTGGCCCAATTGATCAAGTTCCCATTGTACTCCAAAATAATCTTGTACATTGTCCACTACACCACCTATTTGGTGTCATCTGCAAACTTATTAACTATCCCTCCTACATTCACCTCCAAATTATTTATATAAATGATGAAAAGCAGTGGAACTAGCACTGATCCTTGTGGCATACCGCTGGTCACAGGCTTCCAGTCCAAAACGCAACCTTTTACCACTACCGTCTGTCTCCTGTCTTCAAGCTAATTTTTAATCCAACTGACTGGCTCCCCCTAGATCTCATGTGATTTAAACTTACTAGCCAGTCTACCAAGCGGAACATTTACGAATACTTTGTTTCCTCTTTGTTACCTCTTCAAAAAACTCAGTCAAGTTAGTGAGACAGAATTTCTCATGCACAAAGCCATGTTGACTATCCGTAATCAGTCCTTGCCTTTCTAATTGCAGGTAAACCCTGTCCCTCAGAATCCCCTCCAACAAATTTAGGATGGCATGGTGGCTCAGTGGTTAGCAGTGCTGCCTCACAGCACCAGGGACCTGGGTTCAATTCCACCCTTGGGTGACTGTCTGTGTGGACTTTGCACATTCTCCTTGTGTCTGTGTGGGTTTCCTCTGAGTGCTCCAGTTTCCTCCCAATGTCCGAAGATTTGCAGGCTAGGTGGATCGGCCATGCTAAATTGCCTGTAGTGTTCAAGCAAGTGTAGATTGGGGGGATGGTCAGTGTGGACTTGTTGGGCCAAAGGGCCTGTTTCCACACTGTAGGGATTCTATGAACTTACCCATCACTGATATTAAGTGCAGTAGGAATTTCCTTTTGTCAGATAAGCGTTGACCGTTGCAGTTGTGGCTTATGCCTTGCAGATTGGAAAGGCACTGGGAAGTCAAGAAGTGAGTTAGGGCAGTTTAGTATATTCTTCTGGCAAACGTTCTCCAAGAGCAGAAATCCTGTTTTCTTAGGATTCCCATCACAACCTTCCAATTGAAAAATAAAGGCAATGAGGAATGTGCTAGTACAATTGGGGTAATTCTTTCAAAAAGTGGCAGTAAAACTATGATGTGCAAAAGACTGACTTCTTTGCAGCATGATTCTAAGATGTAAAACTTGGTTAAGTTAGTCTTCTTAGATTTGCCTTGCCTTTTTTTATAGATTTTGGTTCTCCACCTATGTTTGCCAATAGAGAAATGATCAAAGGGTCCAGATCATGACATTAGCTGTAAGCATAAAACTCTAGTTAAGACTTGGGTTATGCGATTCCATAATATGGCTCAGAGGCTTTGCACTTGAATTTTACAAATAATTAGCTCTGAGCACTTAAAATGCTCAGATGTATTTTCTTTGCCTATTTTGTAACAGAATTATTACTCTGGTTAAAATGAAAGAATATGTTAACTTGTTAACCTGTTGCCACTAGATTTTTAAAAAAGAACATTTTAGTGGATTAATGTCATTGGAGGCAAGTGCCATGAAAAGGACTGAAAATATGGATCGTACAATCTTTATCTTCACAC
Source organism: Rhincodon typus (assembly GCF_021869965.1). Lineage (NCBI taxonomy): Eukaryota > Metazoa > Chordata > Chondrichthyes > Orectolobiformes > Rhincodontidae > Rhincodon > Rhincodon typus. The sequence continues at coordinate 41,227,994 of NC_063349.1, forward strand.
CTTCAGATTAAAATACTTGGCATTTTTGGACCTCAGCTCTGCTTCAGCAAGATGAAGTTTGTTTTATTGCACTACGTAACATGAAATGTCGTCACATTCACACAGTATTGTTTCAAGACCTCAGTCTTGTCAGGAGCTTTGTTGTTATGCATTACCTTCACTGAAGAATGGGTGATTTTCCATAAACAATTGGCAACTTATTGAGAAATGGGTAACAGCTGACTATGCAGAAACATTTCCTTTATGTAAAGAATTATAGCAGATTGTGTGTGTGTGTTGCATTTGACTTTTTATTAATTCTTAAATTTTTTTTATTTGCAGATAACTATTATTACACCCCATCAGCTGTTATTTTATGTTATATGAGAGCAGTGTTGCAAAAAATTATGGATTACTGTAGAATATTGACTCAGATCAAATGATGTATCACATTGAGTTCAGAGGTAAAGATATCCTACTGCAGTTATGCAGAGCATTGGTGAGAACACATGTAGAGTAGTGTGTGCAGTTTTGGTCTCCCTACCTAAGAGATGACATAGTTGCCATAGAGGGCATGGGTTCACTAGATTGATACTGGGGATGGCAGGACTCTAGTGTGAAGAGAGATTGGTTCAATGAGGCTTGTATTCACTGTAGTTTAGAAGAACGAGAGGGGTTATGACTGAAACATACAAAATTGTAACAGGGATAGACAGAGTAAATGCAGGGAGGATGTTTACCCTGGTTGGGGATTCTAGAAACAAGAGTCACAGTCTCAGGATGTGGGAAGGACACTTAGGACTGAGATAAGGAAACATTTCTTCACTGAGAGGGTGATCAATCTGTGGAACTCATTACCACAGAAAGGCTGTGGAGGCTGGGTCACTGAGTATAATTTTTAGATATCAAAGGTGTCAGGGGTTATGGGGAGAAAGCAGGAATATGATTTTGAGATAGAGGATTGGCCATGGTCATACTGAATGATGGAGCAGGTTCAATGGGTCCAATAGTCATCTCCTGCTCCTATGTTTCTATCATTTATATGTATATACATAAAATATATTCCTTGAAATATAAGCAAAATATGGCAAGGCAGGGTTTATTACTCTTCTCTACTTGCCCTGAGACACTAACAATCAATCAAAATATTGGACTGGGGTTATCTGTAATTCAGGAGCCAGGAGTGGAGGCTTTTTTTCCTGAAGGTCTGTTTGACAGCTTCATTGCCATTTTTTCTGAAGCTAGCTGTCAAATTACCCAATTACCCAAGTTCACTTTACCATGTATCGTCTACCTGAATCACCATGCTGCCATATTTCTCTGCATTTAGCAAAATAAACTTATTGACTCCAACAACTGATCATCTTTTAAAGCAGCTTACTTTAAAATAGGAAAAACGTTTTAAGCATTTCATCATAAAAGTTGTATTTAACAGAAACTAAAATTGAAATTTAACAGAACTGACAGCAATGAAAGTTGAACGTGGAATGCTAGGGGAAGTTAACCAAATAAATCAAACCAACTTACCGCTCTGAAGAAGAGTCACACTGGACTCAAAACATTAACTCTGTTTCTCTCTCTACAGATGCCAGACTTGCTGAGTTTCTCCAGCAACCTTTGTGTTTGTTTCAGATTTCCAACATCCACAGTCTTATTTAAATTAAACCAAATAATAAGTACATCCAAAAATGCAAGTTTGGTTAAAAGAGGAAGAAGGATTATTTAAGTATAAAGTTTGGAGAAGAATTAAATGGTCAAATGTAAGGAATGTGTAGTATGTAGACTCAATCTTGCACAGCCAGAGCGTGCGTGCTGAGGGGGCTGAAGTTTCTTTGTTTTTTTTGTGGGTGCAGATACAAAGAATTCCAGAAACAGGTTGAGATTGAAATAGAAGCAGAAATGAATGGACTGAAAAGCTGGTATGCATGTCAGAATCTCCTTGAGACTTCGGTAATAGATTTGTGCACTCCATACGTAAAGGAATTCAAGATTCACCACACACAAGAGCTTTTGTTGAATGGGACTGAATAAGTATTACAGAGATTGATGCATTAAATAGCATTAGGAGGTAAGTTGAGATGTTGAACTGGCAAGACATATGGATAAATAAGTATAAACACCAGCTCAGCTCCAAATGCATATGTAATATATGACACAAGCCTGAGACATGAGTTGGGTTGATCTAGTCGGTGGCTCAGTGGTTAGCACTACTGCCTCATAGTGCCAGGGACCCAGGTTCAATTCCACCCTTGGGCAACTGTCTGTGTGGAGTTTGCACATTCTCCCCATGTCTGCGTGGGTTTCCTCCACAGTCCAAAGATGTGTAGGCTAGGTGGATTGGCCATGCTAAATTGCCTGTAGTGTTCAGGAATGTGTAGATTAGGTGGGTTATCGGGGGATGGGTCTGGGTGGGATCCTCTGAGGGTGGTTGGACTTGTTGAGCCGAAGGGCCTGTTTCCACACTGTAGGGATTCTATGATTTTAAGAATCTACTAAAGACTTCTCAGGTCACAGAGCAACTGGGAATAAATATAGCTCTGCCACCGTCTCTCACATCTAGACTGCCTTAGTACTGCTTTTGACTGGCCAATTTACTTTCACAACCTTGTCTTCTCCGCAGGACCTCATGAAGCAGCAGCACAACAACATTGCTTCATTTATTCAGGTTTTGCTGCGATGATTCTGACTGATCAGCAACTGGAACCTTCAGTTGTGACAACAAGTACATTAAAATAAAACATCTCAGGACTGTCAGAAAACAAGGAACAGCACCAAACCATTTAAACAGATATAAAGTCAGACGATCTAAAGCTTAGTTAAAGAAATAGGTTTTAAGGAATGTCTTAGAGGATGAAAACAAGGTAGAGAGGCAGAGAAGGAATTCCAGAGCTTGGGACACATGCAACTGGCCACCGACGATGGTGCAATTAAAACTGGGAGTGCACAATAGCCAACAATTAGAGGATTAAGTGCAACATCAAGGTTGCAAACAGACTGGCTTAATCTCAGACTACTGTCAGGGAAAGTAAGCATCCTTTTAAGAGCTCAGGAAGGACAGTGCACTCTGCCTACTTCCTGGACTATGTACCAGGAGGCAAGTTAAATTATACAATTGAATTGAAGCTTAAAGTATTGCAAGTTCATGCAATGATCAAGGAGAACCATCCAACCAATATAGTGCTGGACTAAATTATCAACCCTTAGAAATAATGAAAGGTATCAATTAATGCAGTGTTAGATTTTTTGAAAAAAAAAATACATTTTATGGACAGTCATCCATTTAACAAAAGAATGAATGCAAAGAAATCGATTGAAAATAAAAGGTTTGAAACAGGACAATACATGGGTAATTCCAGTGTTATTTAAATAATACATACAAGAAGGATTTGGCCTGAAAAGCAGATAACAGAGTAGTATTTTTTAAATTCATTCATGGGATGGAAGCATCACTGACAAGGTCCATGATTACCACACATCACTAACTGTCCTCAACAAGGTGGTGTTCAGTGACTGTGCGATGCATCCACAGTGCTATTAGAGAGTTCCTGGACTTTCACCCAGCAACAATGAAGGAATGGCAAAATAATTGCAAGTCAAAGTGACATGTGACCTGGAAGGGAGCTTGCAAGTAGTAATGTTCCCATGCGCCTGCTGCCTTTGTTCTTCCAGATGGCAAATTTGCAGGTTTGGAGGGAATGTCATCATTGACAAGTCCAGGATTTGTTGCCCATTCCTCATTGCTTATGACCTTGAGTGACCTGCTATATCATTGAGGGCAGCTAACAGTCAACCACAATTTTTGGGTCTGGAATTCCATATAGGCCAGACCAGGTTGAGGATGACAGAGGGGCATTAACAATCAACAATGATTACAACATTACCATTTGACGAGCTCTAAATTCCAGGTACTTATTGAATTCCAATTTCATTAATTGCTGTAATGAGATTTGAGACTATATTTCCAGACCATTAGTCTCGGGTTCTGGATTACAAGTCTGGTGATATGACTATTAGGCCACCGTCTCCCTTCCTTCCAAGTTCATCATTGAGTTCAATAATTTCAGATCATAACCTTTGACCCTGTTTATTCAGATGGTAGCTTCTGATGATTCTGCTTTTTTCACGTACTTTCTTTCAAACCTTGTTATGCCTTTTTCTTTCTTTTTATTTTTCTGCATTATTGATTGAGGGCTGAAATGGGAAAAGAATTGTTTTCAAAACTGAGGATCATGGACATAATAGCTGCACTTTTTTTAAAAAAAAGCATGCTCCCTGACACTCATTGTAAGATTTGTTTACACTGCTGTTTGTTCAAGCTGTGGAGAAGGTTGCTACAGATGAGGTGGAGCCAGGGGTGCGTGCACAAAGGGTGATTCAGCCAGCAACAAGTCGCTGATTGGTCTTGGGAATGGTGACCAGTAATCATTAACAAAGGCTTTCTGCCTGCCAACATTTACGTGATCAGTTCCCAGGTAACTGAACAGCTTACAGGTGCGAATATTCAGTGAGAAGCCATTGGACATCCGAAAAGGAAGGTGCAGACTTAGTCTCTGCAGTAAACCAACTTAAAAACCTGAAGAAGGCCAATCTACTCTCTCTTATCAGTTGCTGTAAGCTGTGGCTTTTAAACAATCAGTCAAGGACCTTATAATTTGTGAACCTGCTGCTCTGTGTCTCTTGTCAGTGAAAGTACTTGAAGAGAAAGACAGAGCAATGAACAGCTAGTCTTGGCCAACGAAAAAGATCATAGAAGCATAGAAAATATGAGCAGGAGTAGACCATTCAGCCCTTCGAGCCTGTTCCATTATTGAATACAATCATGGCTGATTATCCAACTCATCTTAGCAAACCCTATGGATAGGAACTACTGAACTTCTTCACAGTCTTTCCCTCCACCTATAACACCTATGTTTTGTTTTTGTGGATGTCTATATGTGTGAGTTGGGGAAGTTTCACAATAGATTAAAGTTTTGACTGGTACAATTATATGTCGATGGTTCATAATGGTTTCTTTGTAGCTACTGTCTGCTTATTTGTAATAATTAGTCATTGGTTAAGTTAGATAGTTTTACCTGACCATAAGGCTGCTCTCTCATTAGAGAGAGATGACTGCTGGTGTTTACTGATTAACATTCCTGAGGAATGGTAGTGGCTGTGAATGGAACGTCTCCTTAAATAATCAAGTTTTCACTATCTCATTGGTTCACCTTCCAACACCCTCTTGTTGGCCATTCTGTCAGGACACTCAGATTGGTTATTCAAAGATTCAGGGAGACATTCCATTCACAGCCACTACCATTCCTCAGCAATGTTAATCAGTAAACCTCCCCAGCCAGGGACACTGACTGAGGGGGGAGGGACAGTGCAGGGATGTGGCAGGGGTGCTGGGGGTTGGTAAGTAGAAAGGTGGGTGTGTTATGGGAGGTTGGGGTGGGTGAGTGACTGGTGATGATTGACTGAAAGAGTGAGCAGATAACTGGAGATGGGGCGAGTTGGTGACTGGGCAGGTTGGTGTGAGTGAAAATGGGCCACATTATACATGTTTTATGGGCATAAAATGGGCACCTGAATGTCCAATGTGGCAACAAGTATGCACCTGTTTATTCAGCGCTGAAACTGTGCCATATTGCCAAAGATTCCTTCATTAGTTATGCAGGGGGTATGCCTAAAACAAACATTAAGCTCTTTGCATCTCTAAATGTAGAAGCTTATATCTTTCCGAGCAATGTTTAGGAAGCATCTTGTCTGATACTTGAATAGGCAGGGCATAGAGAGTTACAGACTGCATAGAGGCAAAAGATTTTCAGTTTAGAAAGGCATCATGTTGTCGACACAGTCTTAGTGGGCCGAAGGGCCTGTTCCTGTGCTGTACTGTTCCATGTCCCTGTTAACATCCTGAAGACTTTGATCAGATCACCCATAACCTTCTAAATTTTCAGCACCTGTTTGTGACCTTTTGAGTATCAATGCACCTGAACCTCAAGTCTCTTTGCACAGCCACTGTATTTAACCCCATACAATCTGGAACATACCCTGACTTATCTGCGTGATGCTACTTTAAGACTGTGGTATGCCACCAGTTGCATTTGACCCTGCACCTCATTTACACCAGCCTCAACCTCTCCCCATCCCGCACAACTGGTTCTGCCCTAAGATGTTCACTGCTACCTCAGGTCAGGGCCTGGCAAGCTGTCTCTGGGGTGAGAATTGGCACAATCCACTTACTGTTAATAAATAAATGAAACCAGCAGACTAATGTGCAGTGGGCCAGGCAGCAGCCTCTTTAGACTCTCTCAACATCTCAAGTTTTGACTTCGGACATCCTGCTACGAAGAAATCTCATTGGCAACTGTGTTTTTTCAAAGGCAACAAGAAAATTCTTTTATTTCACAATGCATTCCAAAATGAATGGCTGTCTTGCAGCCAATATGCTGCCTAGTTTTCCTACAGAATTTCAAACAATGCTTATAGAATAATTTGTAACGGAAAAGCAAAATGTCCTATAGCATTCACATTGTATGTTGGACGTCTTCCTTCTTGGAAGTGCAAGATATGAATAAATTGTTCCAGGTCATCATTTTGGTCAGAATAGAGTTCTTCTTGTATGTGTCATGAGTTCTAATATTGAACAATACTACTGTCAGTGCCTCAGATCAAAATCAGATCCAAATGAAACAATAGCATCGAGAACAATGCAAGTCTCTGTTGTTTGTATTATGAAGGATTTCATCATTGAGGAGTCATCTCAAGATAAACACAAAGACCATGACTTTTATTGTTTCTAGACAAAGCATCTTCATGATGTATTGATGACCATCACCAAGAAGGATTGTTATTTGCAACCGAAAAAAAAGGAATTGACTGCAGTCACAAGCAGGTTGAATAATGTTATTTTAATTTTCACTTTATAAGTATTATGCTGAACTGCAGTTATACTTCTGATGTTAACACGTTGCTAATGAAAAAAACGACTGTTTCTCACAGAAAGGACAAAGGAATATTCTGTCAGAGGTCCGATTACTTGAGCTCCTGTCACAATAAAGCAGTTTAAAGCAGGCAGTGTTAGAAATGCAAGCTGCTGAAACACAGATAAGTGAGCAATAAGAAGACACATCATGGTTGTGATCAGAAAAGAGCATATGGAATAGAGAACCCATGTCATAGCAATTCTGCACATTTGGATCAACCATCTGTTTTGTACATTTTGATCATTTTGGTGCCAGGATTTATGAGGATCCTTTTGGTTTAGTGGTGTAGGGTTTGTTATTTATGACCCATGGATTCATGCCATTGTTTGAGATGGGTGAGGAGGAGTTGGTTAGCTTGGATGGCTGGTTTGCAATGCAGAGTGATATCAACGGCTGAGGTTCAATACCTACACCTGCAGAGGACACCATTGTCCTTCAAATCTCATCCCCCACCCAAGGTGTGGTTAAACTCACAACCAGTCGTCTCTCTCTGATGAGAGAGCAGCCCCAAAAGGCCCTATGGGATTGTGGTGACTACAAATTGGTCAGCCAACGATGAGGCAGGAATGTTCTGTTCAATTGCTTCCCATTGTTTGATAAGTCAGTTGCAGCATAGCTCAAGTTGCACCAAGTATTTGTTCTGAGGGCTTGATTTTGAATTTTCATTCTCAATCATCATTCAAATTTGGTTGCTTCTTTGAACCAATGTCTGGAATAATGTAAACTGAGAGGTGGAGCAGGGAGAAATTAGTTATGCACAGGAAAATTTCAAAGTGCAAAAGTAAAACAACGTTGACCCTAGAAATCCAAAATAAAACAAAAACACTTGAAATCCACAGCATCTGTGGTTAGAAAAGTAGAATTAACAAGGTTTCTGATGAAAGATCATTCCTGAAACATTAACTGCTTCTCTCTCTACAAATGGTGCTAGATCTACTGAGTGTTTCCAGCACTTTCCATTTTTGTTTCAGATTTCCAGAATCTGTAGTAGTTTCCTTTATACATTAAAAAGATTGCTTTTATCATATAGGAAAGTTTCACATTAGTGACATTAGGAAATACAGTTCTAGAGTGCCACAGTCCATCCGTGCATGTACTGGGGAAGCAGTAACAAATAACTTGGGGTTACACAGTGGCTCAATGTTTAGTACTGCTGCCTCGCAGTGTCAGGGACCCAGGTTCGGTTCCAGCCTCAGTTCTAGTCCGCGTGGAGTTTGCAATATTCTCCCCGTGTCTGTGTGGGTTTCCTCCCACTGTCCAAAGATGTGCAGGTTAGATGGATTGGTCATGCTAAATTGCCCATCGTGGTCAGGGATGTGCAGGCTATGTGGATCAGCCATGGGAAATGCAGGGATGGTCTTTAGAGAATCAGTGTGAAATTGATGGGGTGAATGGCCTGTTTCCACAATGTGAGAATGCTATGAAATATAACAATGTTTATTTGAAAATAATTCATATTTCAGAAATAGTGACAATCTAAGAAAGATTTGATCATACCCTCATCCTGGTGTGTGATCTTTTACAATCATACAGGTTCAATTACCAGAATAAATTTAGAGTGGGACATCCTTTATATTATAGATTAACTTGAAAATATACAAAGCCTACTTGTCTCATAGGTTAGAGATCATCAGTTATTACTGACATCACTTTAAATTTCCATTGTTCAGTTGGTTACTTCTGCTTGTTTTCAAAGAGAAATTGTCAGGTCAATGGATTTGTAACTTTCCCTTTCAAACTAGAGGCAGCCATTGATACTGAGATCATTCCCTGAACAGTCAGATTAGTCTCTTACTTTGTGCACTTCACTGTCAAGTTCATGCAGAATTGCCTGGGTTTTCCATCATATTCTTTGTGTCTTAAGGCAGTGGAGCACACCCAAGAGCAGCATAAGCTTTACTGAAACATCCAAGTAAGTTATTAATTACTCTGAGAGCAGGTTACATCACAGTATTTAGTGCCATTTCTGCAAGCAGCTTGTACACGAATATCAGCATTAGATCTATGTGCAGACAGTCAAATTGCTGAGTGTTTGTTTATTTTGGATAAAGCATCACACACTGTGCCGAGATTACCCTGGATGTCTTGAACAACTTTTTCAATGCTTTTGGTATCCTTGAGGATTTCAACACTTTGGGTATACGGGTTGTAGAGTACAGAATATGGACGTTTGACTGTCTTGGAAAATTCTCTGAAAGAATAAAAATGTACGATTTGTAACAAAGTTCAGATAGAATTGTATCTAAAACAGTTTCACAATGGAATATTGGATAACAGGAATGCGGGAAGTTAGGAAGCACAGAACGAGAAAATGTAACGTGTCCCATAAAGCCTAGTCCTTTCACAGACCATCCACAATCTATTCTATTGTAAAGTCTTGCTCACCTGCTTAATCTCCTGAAAAAAAGTCCCCAATTCCTAAAGATAATTTGACAAAAATCTAATATATATGCTTATTTGTATTAAATATATTTATTCACAGGATGTGGCAGGATTTATTACCAATCCCTGGTGGCCCACTAGAAGGAGAAAGTGAGCTTCCTCCTTGAACTGCTGCGTCCGTGTGAAATAAGCAAGGTAAAGTCTCACCATTCAAGGAGGTGATGTCTTTGAACAACCTTGCAAATTTGAAATGCAAGCCAAACTTACAATGGGAGTCATCTGGATACACGGGTTAATAAACGATGAAAACAATGTAAAATACAATTTTTAAAAATGTCCTGATGATGGAAAAATTGTTCAATAAAATAAGCATATAAAATTAGTCACACATAAAATTACCAATGAAATGACAAAACAGTGAACACTCACACGCAACTACTTCAGCACAGACATTGCACATACACTGTGTACATTCTCGTCCAGGTATCACAGCACAGCACATCATGAATATCAGTCCAATTTTAGGTTCTTTATTTGATTTGGGCACTTTAATTTGTCTGATATTTACAGTCCTTTTTCTTCTGAAAACTGCAGATAAGTGGATTTTTGGTAAGTGGATAATTGGATCCTCGATGGACAAAATGCTGTATAAATTGTTTTGAGAGTTCACAATTGACATGGCTTCACTGTACACCTACAATGCTGTTTGAAAGGGGCTTTCCAGGAATTTATTCAGCAAAGGTGAACATTCAATTGCTCTCCAATTCAGGCAGCTACCCTTCAAGGATACGAGATCCTTTGCCACAGGAAAAGGCAGTTGTTCCCACAGAATGTTAACTTACCTCAGTCCTGAAACGCTACAACCTCTCACTTCTAAACAGGAAAATATCTACCCAAGGACCCCATCTTCCCAATAACTCAACAACTATGCACAAACAAAATATTAAGGAGATCTGTGGCATAGTCACTAGATTAGGAATCCAGAACCCCAGACTAACAATCTGGGGACATGGGTTCAAATGCCTCCATAGCAGGCAATGAAAACTGAATTCAAGACAAACCCTGGAATATAAAGCTCACCTAATGGTGACCATGTAAACATTGTTGATTGCTGTAAAAAAACATCTGGTTCACTAATCTCTTTTAAAGGAAGTGAAACTGACATCCATATCTTGTCTAGCCTTGTTATGACTCCAGATCTGTAGGAATGTGATTGACACTTAACTGCCCTCTAGGCAGTTAAAGATAGACAATAAATGCTGACCTAACCAATGACGCCTTGATGCCATGAGCAATTAAAAAACAGCTACTAGAGTTCAAAAGCAATTGAAAGCCTTTCCTCCTCCCCCCAAAAGACCATACTTTGACCATAGATTTTCCCCGATAGTGAGACACTTTCTGCACAAGCTACATGTTGCTAGCTGAAGATCACTGCTGTTTATCTTATGTCTGTACACATAAAGGGATGAGAGAGAAAACATGTCAAGGAAAGATCATTTCAGAGATAGTAGGAACTGCAGATGCTGGAGAATCTGAGATAACAAGGTGTAGAGCTGGATGAACACAGCAGGTCAAGCAGCATCAGAGGAGCAGGAAGGCTGACGTTTCGGGCCTAGGGTTTAGGCCCGTTTAATATAACAAAGGAAAGACCGTACAAATGCAGGTGTTGAGCATTTGTCTATTAGTCAGACGTAGTCAGTTGTAGATTTTAGAAGGGGAAGAAAAAATGACTTGCCTCATTTTGTTTTTGGCCTCCTCAAAACTTTCTGACAAAAAATAAGCTTCCTGGAAGGTGGTGATGAGGCATTCCTGTATGCAGGTTGTCTTTGGATCAAAGGGTTTCACAATTGCTTTGTCCGACAGTGCGTGCTGTGACAGAGAGTTACAAATAAAACCGAAGTCAGTTGATTATCAGCTACAAGCACATCTCATTGGAATTGGAAGAAAACATTTAAAAACAATTCTTTGCCTTTAGTTCTCCAATTGAAGACAGAAGTCCCGCACCATAAGCACGCAGTTGTCCATCTTGTTTACAAAGCCCGAACTCCACTGTGAAGAAGTAGCACTGCAGAATGACGTGGTGACACATCAATTATATAGACTGATGTGAATGCTTATAATTCCTGTTTAATCCATTAAAAAATTACTCTTGCATTCAATAGTCCATAAACCATCTAATGAGTACTTCACTAGATTGTTTTTTAATATACTGCATAACATGAAAAGTACATAATTTAACCTGCAGGCTCTTGTTGCAATTTAAGCAACTGGACATTGTGAAGTACATCACTATCCCACTGCTAGGTAACAGTAACTGTGGCAACAACATTCTCTGTCACCAACCAGCCTAACTATGAAGCACCAGAACTGAAGCAGTTGATCAGTAACCAGGATAATTACCAAGTTCTTTTAAAATCAAGCAAATTTGCAAATGCAGAGTAGTCAGACCTAAATAAACCACATCAGTTTGTTAATAGGCAAGGATTGTCAAGAAAATTATTAAAAATGCTATTATAAAGAGATTGTCATGTAAACCAATTTATTGAGTCGTGGCTTTTCAAAGTTATAATGCATTTTTCATTATTGATCTTAAAAATAGCAGCATGCAATAATCTTACAAGTTGAATTCTTAATAATGGGTCGCAGAATCACAGAATTGCACAGCATAGAAAAAGGCCATTTGGTCTATCAACTCTGCATTAACTTTTTCCAAAAGGAATCCAGTTAATCTCACATCCCTGCTTGCTACTTGTTTTTACATATATTCACGGGATGCGGGCATCACTGACAGGGTCAGTATTTATTGTTGTTGAGAAGGTGGTGGTGAGCTGACATCTTGAACCATTGCAGTTCATGTGGCATAGGGCCACCTGTGATGCTGTTAGGAAGGTATATGACGTAGACAGACCAGAACAGAAGCATTCCTTTATCTCAACCCAATATTCAACCAGACTTTGCAAACACCTGGGAATGGATTTATTCAGGTTTAATGGAAAATCTGACTTGGTTGCCACTGATTTTTTTCCTGCAAAACATTTGTATGGGATGACTAATGAGAGAGTCATTTGAGCTTTAAAAGGATATCTTTGCAATGCATTAAATTCTTGACGAGGTTGTCTCCAATTATAGCTCACAATTTATAAATAACTACTGCATTGTACTGATGAAAAGCTGAATTTGTACATCTTGCAAGTTTCCTGAGACATCCTCAGTGAAGCAAGGTCAGAACTATGAAGGCATTGTTAAAGAAAAATGAAGATTTCCAGATCACACTCTCAAAGCTACCAATCTACACCATTACAAGGTGGGTTAGAACCATCAGAACTGTTGATGGGAAGCAAGCAAGAATACTACTTCCCATTCTACCCAAAAAAGACTACATCCAAGGCTAAAGATCCAGTAATATCAAACAGCTCAAAACAGAGAGAAGTCTTCTCAAAAAGCAATAAGCATATAACTATAGCAGTAGGTATCAGGCCAAGAACCAACCCAGCTGATCAAGGGATAGCAGATAAAGATATAGAGAAGTGTTCATTCAGACAAATGGTAATTAGTGGAGATTGAGTTAGTACATACTTCAGAAGGTACTACAAGAAGAAATGTGAGGTCTTACTTCAAAGACATCAAGCAACCACACATCTAAGTTGAACCTAAAATTCATGTTAAAACAGATCTTACAAACTTCAATAAAGGCCATCCATTCGAGAAACAAGACCATTTCAAATCTGGAAATAAATCGAATATGTGGCACTGTTTGACTACCTTTTCAAAGTTAATGTGCGCATCAACTACCCAGCCTGGAAGAAGCTCTCTGCAATTCTAATCTCAATGTTGCAGTCACAAGTGATTTAAACCTACCAAGGTGTTAAATACAGGAATGCAAGTGTGAGTATATGAGTGATGTTTTGGATATTGTACTGATGGTATGTTGGGTAGAAAAACAGTTTTGTTCATTTCAATTTATAAAGGAATGCTTTGGAATTAATTGGATTATACTTTTACTGAGATTTTTAAAAATCTTTGAAATTGTACTATAAGTAGACGGTTTTATTTATTCTATTTTATCTTTGTTTCTTTTCTAATAAACTTATGTTTTAATGTTAAAGCT
>NC_063349.1:41241930-41261022 GCF_021869965.1 Rhincodon typus
ATGAAGAGAAATCAGAGTTAACGATCTGGAATGTTAACTCTGATTTCTCTTCATAGTTGCTGCCAGACCTGCTAGGCTTTTCCAGCAACTTTTATTTTTCTTTCTGATTTACAGCATTTGCAGTTCTTTCGGCTTTTATTTAGCCTTCCTGAAATGTTCAGGGACCTTTTTCATTTGCTCTTGCTTTACTGTTCCACATGGATATTCCAGGCAAACCTAAATTACATCTTCTGTACACACCCACTTTGTAATTTTGAGAACATAAGCTCCTAAATTGAAATAAAACTTGGAGATTTGATTCCTTCAAGTAGGAAATGTGCAGTGAGTGTGTGTAGAAAATCTAACTTGTAAGCAAGACTGGAAAACAAGCACTTAATTAGTTTGTGTTACTTTTCCGAAAGCCATTTGCCTCTGTTCATGGTGATGATGATGCCATTTTCGACACCCCTAGATAGTTCTCCTGCAGGTGTGTTCTTAGTCCTGACAAAACATTTGCTGATAATGTGGGGAAAGAAGAAACACTCTTGAAGCGTGATTACATCATTAATTTACAGCACTAAACAGAATACCTGGTTGTAAAACAATGAAAGATACAAAGCTTCACTAACCTTTTTTATAACTTAATACTTGGACTAGAATCGTAATACAAAATCTGTACACAAAATGGAGTCCATCCCATAGAGTCTTCAAATATTCACTTTCATAAGATTAGAACAAGCAGAAAAGTTGAACTGGCCTAAAACTGCCAAAATTATCTATTTTCTTGCCTATGGTGATATCAAGAAAAACCTTTCTAAAGGAGTCACCATGTTGCTCAGATTGAAGTTTCACAAGATGTTGGAATTGTTGCTCTTTAGTCAAAGGCTATAATGACAGTTGACAGACCTTTTTGTAATCTGCGTGTTGTTAACATGACTGTGTAGCATTCAGACCTGTAAGACCGACCACAGATGAGCAGTTACTGGAACCCAGACAGGACATTTCTGACCACAAATGTCAATGTGGACTACCTTGCAAAACCAAGAAACCAGACAAATGCAAAACAATTTTACGCAATAATGCAAAAAGTCCAAGTGGAAGCTCCTTAAGATTCAAGGAATTTTAAAGATCTCTTTAACATAAATATAAGTCTGTCATCAAAAAGAAGTTGGACTTGTCACAAAGGTTCCGGCTCAGAAGCAGCAGGGCATCAACATAAAATGTTGGAATTATTTGAAGAAGATCTGGGGAGTTCTCCCAATTTTCTGGGCAACATACATTCTCTCAGTTAACAGATCATCTGGCCACTTATTTCAATATTGTATATAGGACTATGCTGTATCCAAATGGGATGGAACATGAGAACAGTAACATTGTTCGTGAACCACTTCAGAAATGCCCTATGGATGTGAAAAGTACTCGATTAATCATGTCTTTCTCTTTTGTAATTCATTTGAGAATGAGTCAAAGAAGTGAATGTCTTTCTAAGAATGACCTGTTTAAAAATCCAGTTACAAAAAGCGATTCCAAAGATGCAAATATACATTAAAGACTAATTAAGTTTCAGTTATATGTGGATCATAATGTAGGAATTAGAAATGTGAGGACAAAAATATACATAAGCCAAATCTTACTTATGTAATTAAGTCATAGAATCCCTGCAGTGCTGAAAGAGTCTCTGAAAAGCATCTACTCTTTGCCTGTAACCCTGCCTTTTCCCATGGCTAATTGACCTAACCTGCACATCCCTAGACACTATGGGCAATTTAGCATGGTCAATCCACATAACCTGCATGTCTTTGGACTGTGGAAGGAAACTGGAGCACCCAGCAGGGACCCATGCAGACACAGGAAGAACATGCAAACTTCATACAGACAGTTGCCCAAGGTTGGAATTGAACCTGGGTCTCTGAAGCAGCAGTGCTAACCACTGACCCACCATGCCACCCCATCTTTCCTTTCCATCTACAAAACATGTAAATCAATGAAGAGTCATGTCATTACATTTCACAATACCATTTTGATAATACCCTTAAAAGTTACAGATGCAGAACTTCCAGTTGATGGCAGAACTGTTCTGACTGATGCCAATCAGAAGTTGTTGGCTATAAGAATAATCTTTAGGGAAAACTATGCAGTTACCCTCCTGTATTTTTTTTATAGCCAATCTTCCGTTCTTGATTGTTCCCTGCAACCTCTGTCAAGACAGGCTGGTAGTCGTTGAAGTTATGCGGGCATGTGAAGCCACTCTGCATTGGCACCAGGGAAATGATTTAAGTGACGTAAAAGGCAAGGAGTCAAATAAAGAAGTATTCTGATATTTCTGTAGCATTTTTCAAGGACTACACAGCACTTTATTATTTTTCTGTTTCTTTTATACATTTAATGTTATTGACTAACTGGAGATGTAACAAGTTTTTCTTATTTAAAATTCAATATTATTCAATGATTCTCAATGAATGAGGGTAGGTGAGTGAGGTCAGTGGGATGGGGTGGAAGTTGAGGTAACTGGGCAGGGGACTCAGGTGGTAGGTGAATAGGCTGGCTTGGTGGCAGATTGGCAGTTGGGGAGGGTGGAAAGTGAGGAGACGGACAGGGTATATGGTTGTTATGGTGGCAGATAGAATGGTGGGTTGGTCGGGTGGAAGGCAAGTAGGACAGGAAGTTATGGTGGCAACATAGCCAAATCACTCAATATATTTAAGAAAGAAATCAAGATGAAGATGTCAAGAGCAGGCTTATGAAGTTGAAATAAAGAATCAACCATGATGATATTGAATGATTGAGCAGACTCGATGGGCTGAATTAGTGATTCTGTTTCCATTTCTATATTTCCATATTTCAATAGGGTGGCAAATGGATGTAATGGCAGGTGGTACAGTAAGTAGGGTACTGGCATGTAGGGGCAGATGGTAGGTGGCACATGGGTGAAGGGGTAGAGTGGGTTGATTAGGGGTTGAGTCAAGTCAGGAGTTAGGTGATGAGGTTGGGCCATGTCGAATCTGAGAACTTGGGTCACACCTAAATATTAGGGGCCAGTCGGGTGTCCAGGTCAGTCAGGTCTGTTCGAGTTGGGGGTTATGCTCAGAGAACCAACCAGCTTGGTAAGTTGGGGTGAGCAGTGTCAGTGATGAGTCTGGTGGGGGTTGTGTGTGGGGGAGTATTGGGGGACAGTTAGGAGGGCCAGTTTTGTCATTAACTGGAATTTCAAGGATGTTTTAATGTTTCTAATATTTCCAAGATAGCTAGTCTGAAGCCTCTGACTCTGACCTGTCTTAAGAGCATTTGCTCTTGGATGTGTTCTGGTGGACTGTTTGATCTTGGTTCACCTGTTCTCTGTACTAGCCTCATTTTAAGTTTGGGATGTTGGAATATAATTCATATCTTTGCACAGTCTAAACTTTTTTTTGGTCAGTAATTGATTTCATATTTGTTTGAATAAGTTCTGTTTGTATTAAACTTGTTATTCTTTGATTAAAGAAACGTAGCTGAATTATTTTTATACTAATCCTGCATTATTAGGTACATCACGACTGTGGTTAAATTAAAAATTTGTTGTGACACTTTCCAGGAGTTTGACCAGATACGAGTTAATGCACTCCTCCAATCTCGGTCATAATATAATTGTTACATTTAAATTTGAGATTGGATCTCAGATGCAGAAAAAAGGGTGGTAACTGTCTGGTTAAAATTGTGCCTATTGAGTGGAAATGTATCAGCTATGATTTCACAAGTCAGTGTGTGTAAGCAGAAATGTGTGTTATTTTGCTTAAAAAAGTCTGTTGCTAATTTATGCTTTCTGTTTTGTCCCAATTTAAATACTGCAGCGTACACGAAATAAATGCTACCCTTGTGAGCTATCGCTTTAGTTTGTTGGAGAATTTATAATTCTTGAGGGTATTGATGAATTACTGTATTCTGCTTCTGAGTCCAAATATACCACCACAGACACAGAAGATATTGTTAGCATGTATTGGCAAGAACAAAAAGTCACCCTGAAAACCAAAATGTAGACCTTAAGATCAAAAAGGAGCCCTTGAGAAAATCTCAAGAAGAGTCCTTGGGAAAAAAACTGTATCTTAACTCCTGTCCCGGATCTATTCTGTTACTCCTAGAAGACAATTTATCTAATCTAACCCTGCTGCCATTTTCAATAAGCTTACTGATGTAACTAGTTCCCTGTTTGCTACTGGAATCCCTTGTTGCTGCCCCTTTTGCTGCTGAACTGGTTGTAATAATTCTGTTCATCATCAGGCAGATTGGAATATCAATAAAAAGAAAATATTTATGAAGTGTGACAGCTAAAATAAAAGAAAAATAAGGTGTCTAAGGCCTCCCTGTGGCACAATAATAATGTCATTACCCCTGGACCAGGTGGCCTGTGTTCAAGTCCCAGCTGCTCTAGAGATGCATAATAACATTTCAGATCCAGTTGTTTTAAAGAAAATGTTATATTTTTAATAAAAAAGAAGGTGGCTGTTTGGGCCCTCTTGCGCTGCAGTGGTAGTGTTGTAGAACATGTTCTATGTACAGCACAGTACAGGCCCTTTGGCCCACGATGCTGTGCTGACCTATTATCCTACTAAGTCGTTAATGCTGAGCCAAAAGGCCCAGGTTCAAGTCAAAGGGTGTATAATAACATCTCTGAACAGGTTGATTATAAAAAAAAGGTACCCATTCTCACGCACACCCCCCTCCCTTACTTTTGATGGTTCATATTGCTCTTAATGGACTTTGCATAAAAACTTCTAATTGGCTACACAGGTGATTACTGGTGGTGGTTAATAGTTAAAAACAAAAGCAAAAACATCATGGTGATTTGGTGGTGGGAAAGTCATTTGGTTGTGTGTAATAACACTTCCAGATATTAGAAAAAGGTATCTGAATCTCCAAAGGCAAAGTACAGATAATTTTCCAGATACACTGTTTGATAAGGACAGGAGCTTTGCATAGTGTAACAACATATAGTATTGTGATCATCTGTTTCACTGCCAATTATAGAAAGGAATGTGCAGTAAAATCATGAAATATCTACAAAATATTGGCCCTCAATGTAAGTTATGAATGGTCATTATTTTGATAAAACTTGTGCACATTTATATCATGGATATGTAGAATATATTGTTTTTGTGTATTCTACATATTAATCATATAAATAACTGTGTGACCTCCTTCAAAAGCTCATGCATATAAGTAA
This sequence comes from Rhincodon typus, assembly GCF_021869965.1. Taxonomy (NCBI): domain Eukaryota; kingdom Metazoa; phylum Chordata; class Chondrichthyes; order Orectolobiformes; family Rhincodontidae; genus Rhincodon; species Rhincodon typus. The sequence continues at coordinate 41,247,107 of NC_063349.1, forward strand.
CAGTGCAAAAACGCGAAGGGAGGAAATTATGAGCCATCACCTTGTCCAAAATCCAAACATTTGTACTATCTAGACTTATTTCAGCAAAAACATTCTGACTACAAATAGGCTGTAGCAGTCACCTACAAACCTACTGGAACCTACCAAACACCTCAGATGGTAAACATGATCATCTTCATTTTGACAAACAAATAAATTATAGAAGATATATGCAAAGTTATAAAAACAGAACAATCATGCATATTTATTGAGGTTGTAGACATGCTCGCCAAGCCAATGTGTTTGATGCACACATTTCGTCACCCTGCTAGGTAACATGATTAGTGCACTTCTGGTGAAGCGTTGGTGTTCTGTCCCACTTGTTATTTATATGCTTCGGTTTGCTGGGGTGGTTGGCATCACTTCCGGTTCTGTTTTTCAGTGATTTGTATATTGGGTCCGGTTCAATATGTTTGTTGATGGAGTTCCGGTTGGAATGCCAGGCCTCCAGGAATTCCCTGGCATGTCTCTGTTTGGCTTGTACTATTAACGATGTGTTGTCCCAGTCGAATTAGTCTCTTTCTTTGCCCGTGTGTATTGAGACCAGTGAGAATTGGTCTTCTTAAAAACTTTATGCATATTTATTGTTCTACATTTGTTCTACAGTATGACACATTACCTTATTTCTGACTGGCTGGTTAAAAAAAAGCTCAGTTTCTATCAAGAGATACCTTGTAATATCCAAACATATGAATAAGCAACACGAGTAGGCCATTTGGTCCTTTCAGCCTGCTCTGCCATTCAATAAGATCATGGCTGATCTAATTGTAACCTCAACTCTACATTCCTGCATTCCCTTGGCAATCATTAATCTATCTAATGCTGCCTTAAAAATATTTAAAGATTCTGCATCCATTGTGGTTTGAGGAAGGGAATTCCAAAGATGCACAACCCTCTGAGAGAAAAAAAATCCTCGTCTTTTTTAAATGGGCACCTCCTTATTTTTAAAGTATTACCCTAGTTCTAGATTCTCTCAAAACAGGAAGGACCTTTTCAACATCTACCCGATCAAATCCCCTCTGGATCTTACATGTTCCAATAATGTCACCTTTGACTATTCTAAACTCCAGAGGACACAGGCCTAGCCTGTCTAGTCTTTTCTTATAAGGCAAACTTTCATTCCAAGTATTAATCCAATAAACTTTCTCTGAACCGCTTCCAATGCATTAACATGTTCCGTAAGTACAGTGGTCAGGACAGTACACCATCTAACCTAGCCCTGTAAAATTGAAGCATAACCCCCAGATCTTGCATTCAATTCCCATGCAATAAACCATAGCATTCTATTAGCTTTCCTGAATATTTACTGTACCTGCATACAAACCTTCTGCAATTCATGCACACAGACACCCTTATTTCAGAGCACTGCAAAGACACACCATTTAGATAATATGCTTTCTTTAAAAATTATTTCTGCCAAATTGGACAATTTAACACTTTTTTCAAGTTAGCAATTGACAATTACAAATATATAACAGGCTTAATCAATAAAATTTCTCAAATTACTGGAAAATACCCTCTGACAACTTTTTTCACTGAGCTAACTTATAAGCTCAAAACAAGACTCATATCCTAACTACAATTTTGAAAAATTGTATATGTCATAATAAATTTGCCTCTAAGATTACTTTCAGTGCCTTTGTTTAACTATGTTAATTGACATGAGTGCTTGAACCTAAGCCTTAGTCAATACTTATCCCTTAATCAACTAAAAAATTAGAGTGTCTGCATTAAGACAATGCTATTTGCAGAAGATCAGTGTGCACAAATTGGGTGCCACATTTCTCATGTAACAAGTGACTACACTTGAACAAAGTGCTTTGGTATATGCCCTGAAGTTGTGAAAATGCAATGAAATATATGCATCTTTCATATTGTATAACTCTATCACTGTCTTCCTTTTGAATCAGACCATGCTTCTTAGTGAGGACTGGATTATTCCTTTGTGCTTAATGTGTTCAACTGGCTGGTTAATACAGGAATACTTGACTTGTAACAGTACTAAATTTCTTAAAGCTTCGCCTGGCTCTGACTTGCTTCTATTTCATTAAAGTACCATATGTGAACTGAAGATCTGCAGGGATTACACTTTTTAAAAATTCATTCTTGGGATTGGGCAACACTGGCCTGGCCAACATTTTTTGCTCATCCCTAGCTACCTTTCAGAAGGTGGTGGCGAGCTGTGTCCTTAAACTGCTGCAGTTTATATGATGTAGCTAGACCCACAATGCCTTTAGGGTGGGAGTTCCAGTCTTTTAATCCTGCGATACTAAAAGACCAGTGATGTATTTCCAAATCAGAATGCTAATTCAGGATCTTTGGAGGGGAACTTGCAGGTGGAGGTGTTCCCAAGGTGCTGCCCTTGACCTTCTAGATGGAAATGGTCATGTGTTTGGAAGGCACTGTCTGAGGATCCTTGGTGAATATCTGCAGGGCATTTTGTAGATGGTACACGCTGATAATTGCTGCTGGAGGGAATGGATGTTTGTTGATGTGATGCCAATAAAGTGGGCTGCTTTGTCCTGGATGGTGTCAAGGTTCTTGAGTGTTGATGGAGTTGCACTTATCCAGGCAAGTGGGCAGTATTACATCATATCACTTACTTGTACCTTTTATATGGTGGACAGGCTTTGGGAGTCAGGAGGTGATTTTCATGTTGCAGGATTCTTAGCCTTTTAGCTGCTCTTGTAGTCATTATATTTATATGGCTAATCCAGATCAGATTCTGATCAATAATAATCCCAGGCTGGGGGATTCAATGATGATAATGCCATTAAATGCCAAAGGACCATAGTTAGATACCCTCTTGTAAGAAATAGTCATTGCTTGTATTTATTTAGCATGATTGCAGGTTATTTGTGAGCCCAAACCTGTATATTATCCAAGTCTTTATTTATTCACGGGATGAGGGTGTTGCTGCCCATTCACTGCCCATCCCTAATTGCCCAGAGGGCAGTTAAGAGTCAACCACATTGCTGTGGGTCTGGTTTCACATGTAGGCCAGACCAGGTAGGGGTGGCAGTTTCCTTTCCTAAAGGGCGTTGGTGAACCTGATGGGTTTTCCCTGACAATCGACAATGGATTCACGATCATCATTAGATTTTTAATTCCAGATATTTATTGAATTCAAATGTGGTGGGATTCAAACCCAGGTCCCCAGAACATTACCTGGGTATCTGGATTAACAATCCAGTGATAATACCACTAGGCCATTGCCTCCCCGGTCTTGCTGCATTTTAACAAAGACTGCCTCAGTATCTGAGGATTTGTGAATGGTGCTGAAAATTGTGCAATCATCATTGAACATCCTTATTTCTGACCTGATGATGGAGGGAAGGTCATTGACAAAGCAGCTGAAGATGGCTGGGGCTAGGACACTATCCTGAGGAACTCCTGTAAAGATGTCCTGGAGCTGAGATGACTGACCTCCAACAATGACAACCACCTTTCTTTATGCCTGGTATGATTCCAACCAATGGAGAGTTTTGCCCTGAATTCCATTGACTCCAGGTTTACTAGGGTTCCTCGGTGCCATACTTAGTCTAATGTGGCCTTGATGTCAAGGGCTATCACTCTGATCTCACCGCTGGAATTCAGCTCTTTTGCCTGTGTTTGAGCCAAGACTGCAATGAGTTCAGGAACTGAGTAGCTCTAGCAGAACCCAAACTGGACATCAGCGTGCAGATTACTGCTAAACAAGTGCTGCTTTATTTTAATGAATATGATAGAAGCAAGGAGATGACCTGCTGGGAGGTGGTAACTAAAGCAATAAGTGCTGCCAATCATACAACCCCTAGAGACCTGACTGACTTAGTCCCTGATGTGAGGATCTGCCATAGAACAGGGAATCCTATGGAAAATAACAGGACAGTTGAGACATTGAGGACATTCTCTCCAGCAAATGCTGGATATCGCCATTACCTTTATCATTTGTCCTGATGATGATGCAAGAAAAATTTGCTGCTACTAAGGTAGGTCCAAACATTCTAGCTATCATGGTGCAATTTCTTTTATGAACTCACAGGATGTGAGCGTCATTGCGCTAGGCCAGCATTTATTGCCCAGCTAAGAGTCAACAACAGGGCCATGGGTCTGGAGACATATGGAGGCCAGACCAGGTCAGGATGACAGATTTCCTTTCCTGAAGGATATTAATGAATCCAGATGGGTTTTTGCCTGATATTTGACAATGGTCATCATTTGATCCTTAATTACAGATTTTTTATTGAAAATCAAATCCCATCATCTGCTATAGCAGGATTTGAACTCACAGGCCCAGAACATTGGCAGAATTTTATAGATTCATAGTCTAGCAATAATACCACTAGGCCATCACTTCCATACAATTGAACTTGTTGATCAAAATCTCCCCTCCCCCCACCGCATCCCAAAACCAGTCCAGCTCGTCCCTGCCTCCCTAACCTGTTCTTCCTCCCACCTATCCCCTCCTCCCACCCCAAGCCGCACCTCCATCTCCTACCGACCAACCTCATCCCGCCCCCTTGACCTGTCCGTCCTCCCTGGACTGACCTATCCCCTTCCTAACTCCCTACCTACACTCACCTTTCCTGGCTCCATCCCCGCCTCTTCGACCTGTTTGTTTCCTCTCCACCTATTCTCTCCTCTATCCCTCTTCTATCCGCCTCCCACTCTCTCCCTATTTATTTCAAAACCCCCTTCCCCTCCCCCTTTTCTGATGAAGGGTCTAGGCCCGAAACGTCAGCCTCTCTGCTCCTATGATGCTGCTTGGCCTGCTGTGTTCATCCAGCCCTGCACCTTGTTGTCTCGGATTCTCCAGCATCTGCAGTTCCTACTATCTCTTAAACACGACCGTGCTTGTTTACCCTCTTTGTTGTCTTTACTAGTGGTTTGACTTGAAACAGTTGTGCAAGAACATTCAACTAAACTAACAGCAAATGAAATGGTCGTACGAGGATGTTAATTTTTGACTTGATTCGCGACAAGATGGATCATTCTCTGTGGATCCTTTTCAGTAAGTCGCTCTACACAGATTCTTTGATGAGTGCAGCCAACCTCTGAAAACCCTGCAAGGGATAAGAAAAATGCACATGAGAATCCCTCATTCTGTCATTTTACATCATTATTTTTATGGGACGACAGTGCCTCCTCCAGAGCCCCACTTTTATACACTAGGCGAAGGAGAGCCCCTTCCCCTTCCCCTTTTCTGATGAAGGGTCTAGGCCCGAAACGTCAGCCTCTCTGCTCCTATGATGCTGCTTGGCCTGCTGTGTTCATCCAGCTCTGCACCTTGTTGTCTTTGTTGATCATACAGCTGTTTTTCAAATGTTGCCAGGCTGGCAAGTCTCAAGCAGGAAGTGTGTAACGGGATCTACAACAGCAGATGGTGACCTTTAGGGAGGACTCTGAGCAGGGGAATCAGATTGTAGCCCTGGACATTCACTGGAGAGAGGAATATTTTTGTCAGGTAGAAGTAGCCTCATAGAGGCAGAAGAGAGAGAGACAGTTGGACAGAGGACTTCTTGATCATAATGTGAACTACAGGCTCATATAAGTATTCTGTTTTCTTTATCTTAGACATAATTTCTCTTGATGTTTGTGATAAGCTGATGATGGTACAATAATGGATCTGCTTCATGATCTTCAAGCCATCTGTGTGCTTACATTTACCATTACATAAGGTTAGATGAGAATATAAACTGTGAGCAGGCCACAAAAAGGATGTAAAGGTGGATTTGAGTGAGTGGCAAAAAGGTGGTGGATGGTACAGAATATGGGAATCTGTAAGGTCATTTGTTTTAGATGTAAGAACAGAAAAACAAAATAGTTTCTAAAGTAATGAAACTTTTACATGTTGCTGTTCAAGAGTCTTGAGTGCACCTCTAGAAGGAATACTAAAAGTAAGTGTACAAGTTCGACAAACAAATCTAAAGACAAGTGATACGTTGATGTTTGGTGCAATGGGATTAGAGTACAGGAATAAAGAACGCCTGTAACAACTATATAAGATGTTAGTGGGACCAACCATGGAGTCCTGCATGCTGGTGGAGGCGATGGCTTAGCAGTTTTATCACTGGCCTGTTAATCCAGAGACCCAGATAATGTTGTGGAGACCCAGGTTCAAATCCTGACATGGGAGATGGTGGAATTTAAATTTAATAAATATCTGGAATTCAGAACCCATCTGGTTCACCAATGCCTTTTAGGGAAGGAAACTGCCGTCCTTACCTGGTCTGGCCTACATGTGATTCCAGACCCACAGCAATGTGGTTGACTCTTAACTGGCCTCTGGGCAATTGGGAATGGGCAATAAATGCTGCTTAACCAGCGACGCTGTCACCCCGTGAATGAATAAAGGAAAAAAAAGTGCTGTTTTGGTCTCCATATCTAGGAAGTAATATGTTTGACCTGAAAGTTACACAGCAAAGGTTTACTTGATTGGTGGCTGACATGAAAGGGTCGTCCTGTGATGGGAGACTAAAGAAATAGGGCCGATATTCTCTGCAGTTCAGAAGAAAGAGAGGTAATCTCATTGAAGCAGAAAAGATTTTGAAAGGGTCTGACAGGGCAGACACTGAAAAGTTGTTTCCACTTAATCAGAGAGCTAGAACAGGGGGGAGCATTCTCAGGACAAGAGGTTGATTATTTAGGACTGTGATGAGAAAGGATTTCTTACCTCAGTGGGTTGTGAATCTTTGGAATTGTCCAATGTAAATGATATAGATGCTCCACTGTGGAGTGTTTTCAGGACAGACATTAATAAATTTTTGATCTCTTGGAGTCTAAGCATTAAGAGAATGGGTCAGATTGTGAAATTGAAGCAGAATATTGTAGCGACTGCTGTTATAGGCTGAAAGGGTGTGTGGTCTACTCCTATTCCTTTTTCTAATGTTCTTTATGTGTCTGGGCCCATAAGAATTTCAGGCAAGAAAATAAATACATAGTAGTCTATTTTAAAGAAATTTTAAAATCACATGCCATGATAGGGATTACAAATTTATATCTCCGAGTCTCCAGATGTGCTATGAAGCCGGCACTGATCAAAAACACCTTAGTTGTATTTTTCAATGGTTACATTAATTTTAACTTGAAGAAGGTCAGTATTTTTGGGTGAACATGAGTGTTAATCACAAGCTGTACATAGTGTCCTTATAAGCATTATTATCTACAGGTCTTCCAGGTTACATGGACACAAAAGTGTCCCTTTATACAAATTAGGACTTTCCTTGACATCATATCCAAGTAATTGATATCATCTTTCAAACATGAAGTATTAATCTTTAAAGGAAATTTACAAAAGTATTTTTTCTGACTATTATAAAATATGATCACACATGAAATATAGTTTTTAGTATTAAATAACAATTTAAGCCTCAAAATCTCATCTCACATCCTTTTTTATTTTTGATATTTCTGTGATTCTGACTATAGCTGGCATTCTAAACACCGTGACTTGGGTTGAGCTCACAAAGGTGGAATTTATCATTTTTTTTGAGCAGTACTATCAAGAAGCTAACAAGAAGTAGCGAAAACTCTATTACAACTATACACAGTGGGCAAATGGTTAGATCGAAGGTTAGTTCCAAACAAGAAACAAATGTGTCCATCAGTAAGTAACCCTGGGATACTGCCTGGTGAAATCCAGTGTTTGGAGGCAGGCAGTGAGTTACAGGGACTGATTAAAGTAAGGGGGAAAGGAAAAGAAAGATAATACAATGTAACTTCAGGAAACACAGATTTAAACATGACATTTCTCTGCAACCTCCAGTAAATGTCTAGTAGAATGATTCTGAAGTTATATTCCATTGAACTCATTTAATACATCTACATGATGAGTAGAGGAGCATGTATATTTAATCTTGAAAAGTCATGTTCTCAGGCATTCACTCATGAAAGCTCCTTCCTGTTATGGACTTTATCCTTGTGGGACACTTTCCTGGTGAAAGTATTATAACCAATGATCATCTGAACACCATCGCCACAGGACTGGGTGTAACAGATGTGGAAGTATTCCACTTTTTAACAAAATAAAATCACAGAATTAGCAATCACAGTTTATTCCACTTCTTTGTTCTTTTTCTTCTTCCTCCCTCTTTTCCTCCCTTCTATGTTTTTCTTCTCCTCCTTTGTCTTCTTGGACTTGGAGACCCGGCCCCGGCCTCCGAAGTGTTGTCAGCAGCCCAGAGCGGGGAGGCCAGCGACCAGTGGCCCGGTGCGGAGTGTGATGGCAGCCAATGGTCAGACCTTGTGGAGGCTCCACAGACTGGTCTGCTGCGGAGAGCCCTTGGAGGGAGACTGCGATGTTTGTCTTTTTAACTTTGCTCCTTGTTTTTCTGACCTATGGTTATACTGTGTATAGCTGTAATGTACCTTTTCTTTTCCTTCATTTCTCCATTCTGTTACTAAGGATTGTACCTAGGTACTCTGTACCCAAGATGACGCCTTGTGTTGGTGACGTTGTTACACCTTAACTAATCTTGTAACTGACGAAGCTAAACTTTTTACTACTCATTTTAGTACATATGACAATAAAGCTAATTCTAACTGTTTCATAGACTTTGAAGATCTCCATGAAATTTCAAAATCATAGTTAAGATGAAATAACTTAAAAAGAAAAATTTGCATGCATTTATGAATTGGGTTTTATTTGATAAATCTCTTTGCAGATACTTTCAGGAGTTTTGCTGAGTGCATTTGCTGCCAATTGAACTACTGGTGCACTCTCACCACACATTTGGTCACAGTGCATGTGACATCACAGCCACGGACACTGTCGATAATTTTGTGCTAAAACTAACTTTAATTGTGAAAAATGGGAACCTAAATTCAATGTATATACATGAAACAACACTGACAAGTGTATGAATTAAAACAAAGGCCAGGGATGGTCAGTATTGTACAACCACAACTGTATTTGGTTGTAGTCTTGTCCAGTGTGTTTGATTTGCAGACGTTTCACCATCCTGCTAGGTAACATTGTCAGCGCGTCGCCGGTGAAGCATTGGTGTTCTGTCCCACTTGTAATTTATATGCCTCAGTTTGCTGGGATGGTTGGCATCACTTCCAGTTCTGTTTCTCAGTGGTTTGTATATCGGGTCCAGTTCAATGTGTTTGTTGACAGTTCCGGTTGGAATGCCAGGCCTCCAGGAACGCCCTGGCATGTTTCTGTTTGTTTTGTGCTATTTTAGATGTGTTGTCCCAGTCAAACTTGTGTCCTTCTTTGTCCATGTGTATTGAGACCAGTGAGAATTGGTCGTGTCTCTTGGTGGCTAGTTGGTGCTTGTGCATCCTTATTGTCAGTTTTCTTCCAGTTTGGCCTATGTAATGTTTCTCACAGTCCTTGCGTGGTATTTTGTATGTTACATTAGTTCTATTGGTTGTGAGTATGCATTGGCAAGTGGGATAGAACAAACATTCAACGTCGGCAATCAGACACAAATCTACAACCTCATCCACAACCCGAGCTACAAATCTTCTCAAAAAATGTAAACAAGTGTATTCACATGCTGGCTCGAGAAACATTGAGTTTGATTAGTGAGGAATTCTGAATTAAGTTGTAAGTTGTGAATCCAGAGGATGCAATCAATGGGAGGAGGTCCACTCCAGCTCTGGAAGAAGGCATGGAGACGGCCTACTGGGAAGTGGTTATTGCAGCAACAAGTGCTGCCGATCATACAATCCCTGGTGGTTCCACCATCGACGCTCAGCAGCAGCAATGTGTACTATCTACAAGATGCACTGCAGAAATTCACCAAAGATCCTTGGACCGTACCTTCCAAACACACAGCCACTTCAACCAGGAAGGACAAGGGCAGCAGATGCGTGGGAACACCACACCCTGCAAGATCCCCTCCAAGCCACTCACCATCCTGACTTGGAAATATATCACCATTCCTTCACTGTCGCTAGGTTAAAATCCTGGAGTTCCCTCCCTAAGGGCATTGAGGGTAAAGCTACTGCACATGGACTGCAATGGATAAGAAGGCAACTCACCACCTTCAGGGGCAACTAGGGAAGGGCAATAAATGCTGGGCCCAGCCAGTGATGCCCATGTCCCACAAGCGAATAAATAAAAAATGAATGTTAACAATTGCTTGTTTTCTTCATTCTGAAACATAATCTGTTGATTTTTACCCTTTTTTTACAGATTTGCATTAATGCTAACATGCTCTTGCACAGTTCATTTAATCAGTCCTGTGTAGTTAAATCCCTGGCCTGATTTGCACTATTATTGAGTGGTGAGGTGTCAGCAAGCAGGGTTAGAGCAAGGGAGAGGCAGCAAACAGCATTCATAATAATTATGTCACCAGCACCAACTTCCTCTCCAGTCCCAAAAGGGAAAAACAAAGGTCAGACCGGTGAATGAGACACACTGATCCAACTTATCTTCTACGCTTCAAAACGGAACTCCACGCAGTATAATCAGTACATTCACTTTCAATTATTACAGTGTTTTACAATTGGTTTTTCCCTCTGATGGTAGCGTGGGAGCACAATACTTACATTAACATCACCGACATTCTGTTCCAATGAAGAGGTGCACATTGATTACCCCAGTAGTACCTATTTCCTTTTCCCACATGCTGACAGGAGATGTAATGATTTTCGTAACATGTTTTGGGCGCATAGGACTGATTGGAATCAAATCCACTGAGATTTTCACACAGTCATTCCTACTTTGGTGGTACATTTCTATCCAGATGCACCACCACTTGGTATGGCAACCGCTCTGCCCAAGACCACAAGAAATGACAGGGAGTCATGAACACAGGCCAGTCCATCACGAAAACCAGCCTTCCTTCCATTGACTCCGTCTATACTTCCCGCTGACTCAAGCAAGCAACCAACGTAATCAAAGACTCCACAAACCCTGGTTATACTGTCTTCCACTGTTTTCCATCAGGCAGAAGATATGAAAGTTTGAAAACACTTACAAACAGATTTAAGAGCAGCTTCTTCCCCTGCTGTTATCAGACTTATGAATGGACCTGTCATATATTAAAGTTTATCTTTCTCTGCAACTTTTCTATACCTGTAACACTACATTCTACATTGTGTTCTGTTACCCTGATGTACTTGTGTAAAGTATGATTTATCTGGTTAGCGCACAAAAGAGTACTTTTCACTGTATTTCAGTGCATGTGACAATAATCAATCAAATCAAGCAGGAAATGAAAAGGGATAAAATAATAGAATGTTTCATTTGGGCGTTGGCTTAATAGGTTTATGGATAAAAGAGTTACACAGATTTCACTTCCATTGTAACCCTGGGATCAAAAGAAATGGCACTGTACATAAAACACCTTAACTTGCTTGAAATAAGATTGTGTTTTTGCTGTTCTTATCATTTGTATCTTTTTTTAAAAATAGTGTCAAAGGTCATACTCTCTTATTCTCTCCTACATCTGTAAAGTATTATTTGCAACACATATACAAGTCTCCTTAATTAACTCAGCCCTGTATAAAGAAAATAATTTTATGTTTGCACTATAAGCGTCGATATGAATATTTTGACAGTATTTAATCATTTTGTAAAGCTGAGGAGATGATGCCTATATTTTTAATTTGAGATAACAAAGTGTAGAGCTGGATGAACACAGCAGGCCACGCAGCATCAGAGGAGTAGGAAAACTGACGTTTCGGCTTGAGGCTCTTCTTCAGAAATGGGGGAGGGGAAGGGGATTCTGAAATAAATAGGGAGAGAGGGGGAGGCGGATAGAAGATGGATAAAGGAGAAGATAGGTGGAGAGGAGACAGACAGGTCAAAGAGGCGGGGATGGAGCCAGTAAAGGTGAATGTAGATGGGGAGTTAGGGAGGGGATAGGTCGGTCCAGGGAGGACGGACAGGTCAAGGAGGCGGGATGAGGTTAGTGGGTAGGAGATGGGGGTGGGGCTTGAGGTGGGAGGAATGGTTAGGGAGGCGGGGACGAGCTGGGCTGGTTTTGGGATGCGGTAGGGGGAGGGGAGATTTTGAAGCTTGTGAAGTCCACATTGATACCCTTGGGCTGCAGGGTTCCCAAGCGAAATATGAGGTGCTGTTCCTGTTGCTTTCGGGTGGCATCATTGTGGCAATGCAGGAGGCCCAGGATGGACATGTCGTCCAAGGAGTGGGAGGGGGATTTGAAATGGTTCGCGACTGGAAGGTGCAGTTGTTTATTGTGAACCGAGTGTAGGTGTTCCGCAAAGTAGTCCCCAAGCCTCCGCTTGGTTTCCCCGATGTAGAGGAGGCTACAATGGGAACAGTGGATACAGTATACCACATTAGCAGATGTGCAGGTGAACATCTGTTTGATGTGGAAGGTCTTCTTAGGGCCTGGGATGGGGGTGAGGAGGGAGGTGTAAGGGCAGGTATAGCACTTGCTCCGGTTGCAGGGAAAAGTGCCAGGCGGTGGGGCTGGAGGGGAGTGTGGAGCGGACAAGGGAGTCACGGAGAGAGTGGTCCCTCTGGAAAGCAGATAAGGGTGGGGAGGGAAAAATGTCTTTGGTAGTGGGGTCATTTTGCAGATGGCGGAAGTGTCCAAGGATGAGGCGTTGGATTCGGAGGTTGGTGGGGTGGTACGTGAGGATGAGGGGGATTCTGTTTTGGTTGTTATTACGGGCAGGGAGTGTGAGGGATGAGTTGTGGGAAATGCGAGAGACACGGTCGAGGGCATTTTCGACCACTGTGGAGGGGAAGTTGCGGTCTTTGAAAAGCGAGGACATCTGGGATGTCCGGGAGTGGAATGCCTCATCTTGGGAGCTGATGCGGCGGAGGCGAAGGAATTGGGAATAGGGGATGGCATTTTTGCAGGAAGGTGGTTGAGAGGAGGTGTATTCTCAGTAGCTGTGGGATTTGGTAGGCTTGAAATGGATATCGGTTTCTAGGTGGTTGCAAGAGATGGAAATAGAGAGGTCCAGGAAGGAGAGAGAGGTATCAGAGATGGTCCAGGTGAACTTAAGGTTGGGGTGGAAGGTGTTAGTGAAGTGGATGAACTGTTTGAGGTCCTCGTGGGAGCATGAGGCGGCGCCGATACAGTCATTGATGTAACGGAGGAAGAGGTGGGGAATAGGGCCAGTGTAGCTTTGGAAGAGGGATTGTTCCACGTATCCTACAAAGAGGCAGGCATAGCTTGGGCCCATGTGGGTACCCATGGCCACCCTCTTTGTCTGTAGGAAGTGGGAGGAATTGAAAGAGAAGTTGTTGAGTGTGAGGACGAGTTCGGCTAAGCGGATGAGGGTGTCAGTGGAGGGGGACTGTTCGGGCCTGCAGGACAGGAAGAAGCAGAGGGCCTTTAGGCCATCTGCATGGGGAATGCAGGTGTATAGGGACTGGACGTCCATGGTGAAGATGGGACCTCCTACCCTCCCTTGACCTCTTCATCTCTAACTGCTGTCGAGACATCGATCGCCTCAACCTCTCCACCCCTCTCACCCACTCCAACCTCTCCCCCACAGAACGTGCAGCCCTCCGTTCCAATCCCAACCTCACCATAAAACCCGCGGACAATGGAGGCGCAGTTGTAGTATGGCGCACTGACCTCTACATCACCGAGGCCGGACGCCAACTCTCCGACACCTCCTCCTACCGCCCCCTTGCTCATGACCCCACCCCTGACCACCAAACCATCATCTCCCAAGCCATCCACAACCTCATTATCTCTGGTGACCTCCCACCCACAGCCTTCAACCTCATCGTTCCCCAACCCCGCACTCATGCATGCCTGTAAAACAGTAAGCTGCACTTAATGGGACTGGGTGGTATTGTCGCATGGCATATGTTATAGTGAATGATAGTCACCAACACAATTAAAGTGAAATACCAAGGTGTAGAGCTGGATGAACACAGCAAGCCAGGCAGCATCAGAGGAGCTAGAAAGCTGACGTTTTGGGCCTAGACCCTTCTTCAGAAATCTGAAGGA
>NC_063349.1:41261522-41272957 GCF_021869965.1 Rhincodon typus
CTTCCCCTCCCCCTTTTCTGATGAAGGGTCAAGGCCCGAAACGTCAGTCTCTCTGCTCCTATCATGCTGCTTGACCTGCTGTGTTCATCCAGCCCTGCACCTTGTTGTCTCGGATTCACCAGCATCTGCAGTTCCTACTATCCCTGGATTCTTCAGTTTACTCTTGTAATTTAAACTCCTTCATTTGAGTCCATTGTCATAAATCTTTCTCGCATCCTCCTTAATACCTTCACATTTTTCTGAGTTACAATGCCCAGATTGAACCCTATATTCTCGTCAAAGCAGAACTAGTGTTTTTTAATAGTTCTCCCATCTTCCTTGTTTTTGTACTGCATGCTTTGATTTAAAAAGCCTGGGATTCTGTGTGCCTTCTCAACCAGTTTTAACTTGCTTTACTGGTTTCATATATTTGTGCCCATATACCCAGGATCTCTCTGTTCCTACACCCTGCTTTAGAATTGTAACCTTTGGTTTATAATGCCTCTCATTTATATAACTTCACACTTTTTTGCATTGCAGTTAATTTGCCACATTTGCTTCCCACTCTGGAAGACTGTTTTGAAGTCTTATCGCTGTGAGTTTAAGTAACCGGGCAAAAGTTGATAAATGGAGTATAATGTGGGAAAATGTGAAGTTATTCATTTTGGAAAGGAGACAAAAGAACAGTGTTATTTAAATTGAGAAAATACTGCAGAAAGCTCCAACACAAAGGGGCTTGGAGGTAATTGTGCATGAAACACAGGAAACTAGTGCATGGGTGCAACAGGTAATCAGGAAGGCTAGTGGAATGTTGGCCCTTATTTCAAGGGCGTTGGAGTACAAGAGTAGGGAAGTCTGACTGTACAAGGTGCAGGTGAGACCACATCCAGAGTACTGTGAACACTTTTGGTCCCCTTGTTTAAGAAAAAATATTACTTCCTTGGAGGCTGTTCAGAAAAGGTTCACTAGGATAATTCCTGGTATGGAGGTATTATCTTTGAGTGAATAAACAGGTTGGGACACTCTTTTCTGGAATTGAGAGGTGATTGCATTGAGACAGGGTAAATGCTGAGAGGATGTTTCCCCTTATGGTAAAGTCTAAGACCAGACAGAATAGTCTCCGTTTTCAGGGCACCAATTTATAATTGAGATGAGGAGGAATTCCTTCTCGGAGGATTAAGTGTCTTCAGAACTCCTTGCGGCAGAGAGCTCTGAGGACAGAGTTCTTGTATATATTTAAGGCTGAGACTGTGTCTTGACAAGCAGGGTAATTGAGAGTTATGGGGAAAGGACAGGACACTGGAAGTGAGGAGTTTCAGGTCAGCAATGATCCTGTTGAATGGTGCAGCAGCCTTGAGGGACAGGATGGCCTATTCCTGTTCCTATTTCTTCTGGTCTTATGGTTTCACTATCATCCTCATAGGTCACAATATTTCTAAGTTCTGTGTGGTCTGTAAATTTTGAAATACACCTGAGTTTAGGTCAAATACATAATACTTATATCAATTAAAGCTAATCCTTAGGCCCCAGTGTACAATTTTCCTTTGCGGGGAAGAAAAGCACTGTTCAGCACTACATGAGTACTGAAGAGGGATCACTGGACCCTAAAGATGAACTCTGATTTCTCTCCACAGATGTTGCCAGACCTGCTGAGATTTTCCAGCAATTTCTGTTTTTTTTTTGTATTTGCTTCTGATTTCCAGCATCCGCACTTCTTTCTATTTACTGTCCCGCACTACATTTTTAAAATATAGAATAGAATCCCTGCAGTGGGGAAGCAGGCCATTTAGCCCATTGAATCTGCACTGACCCCCTGAAGAGCTCCCACCCAGAGCCACTCCCCAACTTATCCACCTAACCCTGCATTTCCCACGGCCAACCCACCTAGCCTATGTATCTCTAGACACTATAGCCAATCCACCTACCCTGCACGTCTTTAGACTGTGGGAAGAAATTCACACTGACACAGGGAGAACGTACAAACTCCACACAGATAGTTGAGGCTGAAATCAAACCCTGGTCCCTGGCACTTGAGGCAGCAGCTGAGCTGCCCACTTTGTTTGCTGTCAGTCAGTCAAATTCATCTCTGTGCTGCCACTGTACCTTTTCTTCTACAGGTTTCAACTTTGCTTGCAACCCTATTATGCAGCACATTATGAAACATCTTCTGAAAGTTTGTGTACACTATATCATAATCATCTTCAGCCATCTCTGTCATGTCATCAAAAAAACTACATTCAATTTAGTTAGTCACAATCATACTGGGTTTTTAAGTTAATGCATCCTAGTCTGAAACTGTTAATTTTGTTCTGAATGATCACTAATAAAAACTTTCCCACCACTGAGGTTAAATTGTCTGGTCTGTCGTTTCTGCATTTATCCTTGTCTCTTCTGGAATAAGGTTTCAATTTAGTTTTTATATTTTTAAAAACTTTTTGAGCAAAGATGCAGCAGTTGATTCCCAGGATACTGCTTATGAATAACATCTTGTTAGAGAATGAGTCAGCCCTTAATCATGTTCAAGAATCTTAGAACTAGTGATTTTAATGTGTTTTTACAACAGTGGAGATCAAAGGTATTCTTAGCTCTCCCTAATTGGTGGGAACCAATAGTGATTATATAAACACATCTCAGCAGTAGAACTGAACACATGTAATTTGCATCCAGAATATGGGTATATTCTCAGTAAATCACACATATGATTCATTTTGATCATTCTATGCAGAAATACTTGCTTTGTTGCTTAAATTTGGAGGAATGTATAAATAAGTTGCTGCTTCTTTCCAATTTCCATGCAAATTTTCATTTCTGGCAACTCCTCACCCTGGCATTTCAGTCTCCTGGTGGAAACAAAAGTGAAAGAAGAGCTTTATTTTTTGGTCATGGAATTAGGTGTCACTGGAAATGCCAGTATTTATTGCCCATCCCCAGTTGTCCTGGAGAACATGCTGGTAAAGTGCCGCCTTGAACTGTTACAGTCATAGAGTCATAGAGATGTACAGCGTGGAAACAGATTCTTCAATCCAACTCTTTCATGCCAACCAGATATCCTAAATTAATCTAGTCACATTTGCCAGCATTTGGCCCATATTCCTCTAAATTTTTCCTATTCATATACCCAACTAGATGCCTTTTAAATGTTGTAATTGTACCAGCCTCCACTACTTCCTCTGGCAGCTCATTCCATACATGCACCAGCTTCTGTGTGAGAAAGTTGCTTTTAAATCGATGTGCTGTAGGTACGACTGCCTTTGTCCTTCTAGGCGGTAGAGGTTGCAAATGTGGAAGATGCTCTCTGGAGATTTGGTGATTTATTGCAGTGCATCTTGCGATGGTGCATGCTTCTGCCACTATGTTAGTGTAAAGTGAACAAATATTAAGGTGGTGGAAGGAGCACCAATTGAGCCCTGGATAGTGTTGAGTTTTTTAGTGTTGTTAAAGCTGCACCTATCCAAATAGATGGACAGCATTTTATCTCACTCCTGACTTGCGCCTTGATGGTAAACAAGCATTGGGAAACGATGAAGTAAACAAGAGTAACACAGATGAGATAACAAGGTGTAGAGCTGGATGAACACAGCAGGCCAGGCAGCACCAGAGGAGCAGGAAAGCTGATGTTTCAGGTCTGGACCCTTCTTCAGAAACACAGATGAATTGTTTGCCATGCTACTGAGTTTGCCCATTTTGGAGTGATTAATTGGATGGTATAACACTGACTGATTTGACTTTCACTCTCGTGTTACCCAATTAGATATTGATAGAGTTGAACAGCAGGAACATAGTGGATTGTCAATGGAGAGTAACACGTGGAATCTTGTTTGGAAATGCAGTTAACAGTGTATGTAGCAGAGTTAAATACTGACTGAAGAGCCAGATGTGGCAGCAATGGGCAAAAACCAACCTCCAGTGGTAAATAAAATGACTGTGTTGAGGTATGGTCAACTTGATCATTTTCGTTTCTCACCAGGCATGTGATGTTAAAGTGACCATTTGTGGCTTGCTGATCAGAATTGTAAAATTCAATAATACTGCCTATGAATTTAACCTGGAACACCTCAAGGGAAAAGGCCTGTTTTGAGTTCATGCTTAATTAAACTTTTTCTTTCATTTTAATTCTGTTCTTACCATTTGATGAGCAGCAGCATTCAGCTAAACGTGAATACTAACTTGGGGGAACAAGTGAAGGGGAGGGCAGCAAAAAGATGAACAACAAAGAAAGTTAACACTTCATCATGGAAGTCCTCATTCTAGCTTTGAAGAGAAAAATTTCAGTGTATCATAACTATACCTACAGCAGCGTAAATCTGCCGAGTGAATCCAATCACAGAACTTAAGAGTACAGTATCAGATCTCTATCATTTTGATCGCAAATAGATCTGAATAATATTCCGAGAGGAGAATCATGGGGTCATGTTTATAATTGTTTTGAGTGTTTGCACTTAATTATTTAGCCATATTGTTTTCATCTGTTCTTTATCTGTTTATATAATTTTTTTTTCACAGGTGGCCAGAGGAACTGGATACAGGTATTTTGTAACGGAGGTGTTCCAACAGAGATTGCCTTACTTTATATGATTGAAACTGGGCCGGGAGAAATTGCAATTGATTTTTCAAAGCAATACACTGCCTCTTGGATGTCCCTCTCTCTCCTGGGAGCACTGGCTTGCAGTTCAGGTGATACCTGGGCATCAGAAATAGGAAGCGTCGCCAGCAAAACACAACCAAGACTGATCACCACATGGGAAAAGGTTCCCATTGGTAAGAATCCATATCGTTTGCTAAAAGATGCCAGAGTCAGTAAATACCCATATCGATATCCTGTAATATTTATTCGACCAAGAAAAGGATATTTTATTTGTAAAAGTTGAAAAACTTATCATTAGCAACCAAGCTTTATTAAATACGCCAACATTGTGCAAATTGGACCAAATTCTTCCACTAGTGCATCCTAATCACATCAAAATCAGAGGCTATTGTGCACTTATGAACTATTTCAGAGCCATTAGTTTGTTTCTGCTAGATTTGGCCGATAGAATTGCTAATGCTAAATGAAAGTAAAACCAAAGAAAAGAAGAAAAATAATGCATAGTTTAAAAAAACATCTTCAGGCTGAAATTCCCTCTCTAACGACATTTGTGGGTCTACCTATAGTATATGGACTGCAGTGGGTGAAGGAGGCAGCTCACCATCGTCTTCTCAAGGGCAGGTAGGGAAGTAAATGCTGGCCCAGCCACTGATGCCCACATTCCATGAGTGAGTTTAAAAAAAACAAAATCTGAACTGACTAAAAGGAGTTTTTTTTTTCAGGTACTAATGGAGGAGTAACCTTTGTAGGCCTTGTGTCAAGTTTACTTGGTGGAATGGCTGTTGGATTAGCCTATCTGTTAACTCAGTTGATGTTTGTGGAGGACCTGGATACTTCACCACCTCAGTGGCCAGTTGTTGTATATGGTGCTGCAGCAGGTTTCCTTGGTTCTGTTTTGGATTCCTATTTAGGCGCTGTGATGCAGTATTCAGGTTTGTATTTTTTAAGTTGTTAAATGCCAATGTTTATTTTTATTCTGCTTCCTGATTGTAGTTGTAATGGTGAAGAAAATATTTCTTACTTTGTTCCTGTGTGCGCTGACTTCGAGATTGATCAAGTAATTGTGCTGCATTGTTTTGAATGAAGTGAAGCCTTTCCTTCGCTGCAATGTTCCCCAGCGAAGGAGCAATTACATAAATAAATGTGTGAAAATGAATGATACACAGTCGTACATAAATCGTAGTGAATGTGTATCATAAATGCATTAATGCTGTTGAATGCTATGTGTCATTCAACATGCAGGCAAATTAATGAAACTTTCAAGCCAGGTTTCTGAAGAAGGGTCGAGGCCCGAAACATCAGCCTTCCTGCTCCTCTGATGCTGCTTGGCCTGCTGTGTTCATCCAGCTCTACACCTTGTTATTTCAAGCCGGGTTGTCAAGTTCACAGGCCATCTCTACAACTAAAAACAAGAGTCATCTGCTCAAAAGTGCAGTGCATAATAGCTTAAGTTATTATATACAAATTTAAAACTCTTGAGTTCTAATCTTACTGAGGGCATAATTTTGCTATTCATTATAAATTAATAAATCATACAAAGCTGGAGTACAGGACCCAAATTGCATTATTGCATTGTAAATTTAGCTCCAGTAAATGTTTGCATTTCTTATGCCCTTACAGGTTTTGATGAAGACAGTGGGATGGTTGTCAATCACATTACTCCTAATGGAAGGCACATATCAGGGAAACCTATTCTGGATAATAATGCAGTGAATCTTTTCTCTGCCATCCTTATTGCTCTGCTGCTGCCGGGAATGACCTGGCCCTTTTGGCCAAGGAAATTAACAATTTAAAAACGTGGTGAAGGAGGATCCTAATTGTCGTCTGGCATAAAATACTGCATATGAATATTGCACTAATAATTAGAAATCGGAATTAAAATGAAGATGTACTAAAATACTTCAACAGTTCAACTTCGTGGAAGCATAAGCTGTACCTTCAAAATCTTACTTTGACTTATTGCTTGTTTGGAAATGTTATTTGGTTTCTTCAATCAAAAAGCTTACCCTCGTAATACATTACATCTCAGTAAATAGTTTGTTTTATTACAATTGATATTGTTGCTGCTTTATATTAACATTCCTTTCAACAACACCTCTAAAGCAAATAACATACTTAAATTATGTAACAACTCATAACTTTGAAGAACTTTAGGCAGAAAACCTTTGTTCCATCAAGCCCACTCTTCTAAATCACTGGTTTATTTCCTCCTTTATGATTCTGGATCTATATCGACATTTCAAATCAAAGTTTATTCAATGCATTTTTAAATACTGCTGTTTCGTTGTAAATGATTCTTACTGATGAGGTTTCACAATTTTATTACAGTTTTGCACCAGAAATTGCTGCCTAAATTTCAGAATTGTAAACTCTGTCTTCTAATCCTTGAATCTTGTATTTGACTGAAGAGTTGTGAACCCTGACAAGCAAGATTTTAAAAAAGAAACAAAGTTACTGACCAGCTTTAAGTCTGTGAGTGACTTGGGAGAAATAAATGCAAAATGATGTCACAGTTCCAAGAAGGGCTGGCAGGGATAATTTACAGGTAAATCTTAATTTAATCTACTATAAGATAAACAATATCCAGTAATTTGTTAACAGAGCTAATAAAAATTAACTCAATTCATTAAAGTCATATGTAAATCTTGAGTAATTAAACATACATCAGGATTAGCTGGTCTTGGGCTGTATCATAAGCTCGAACAAATGTGTTCACAATAAGGAGAAACTTCTGATCGGATTTGTTGAGCTGGAGTCCAAAACCTGGGGGCATTGTAGAGCGGGAAGAGTTACCAAGATTGTTTGATTGAGGATACAGTCACACCCTTTCGTTTACTTCATTTACTTGAATTTAATTTTCCATACCTACAGAAGGTTTTTAAATCAGTTTTGTTCACGCTTGTTTACTCATCTTCTAGTTTCTCTTTGTTAATTTCTTGGTGATCTTTCATTTCCGGGGAGACAGTGGCATCGTGGTAGTGTCACTGGACGAGTAATCCAAAGGCCCAGTGACATGGCCACTGTGCCAAGTTCTAATACTTTCTACACAGATTCAAATCCCAATATGGCAGCTGGTGAAGTTTAAACTCCATTAACGATTGTAGAATTAAAGGCTGCTCTTGCCAATGGTGACCACAGCAGTTATTGTCAATTATTGTAAACCAACCCACCAGGTTCACTAATGTCCATTAGGAAAATAAATCTGCCGTCCTTACCTAGTCTGGCAGGTCTGGATGTGACTCCAAAGAGCCAAAGCAATGTGATTGATTTGGAAGTGGACTCACAAGTCATGCTATTCAAGACGAATTAGAAACGGATAACAAATGTTAGCCTTGTCAGTGATCACATGAAAGAATAAAGGAAAATAACCTCAAATTCTCTCAATATTGCCTCTCCTGCTGACAACAGCTTAAGCTGCTTGTTTTATCTATCTTTCTAAATTATTCTGTTTGATCACTTGTGTTGAGTTTTTATTTCTTAAGGAAATGTACATTTTCTGTGAATTCCTTTCCTTTTTTGTTTTAAAAAGGACACTGATCCCATCCCAGTTTAATCGGAGCCAAATCAGAAAGAACAGCTTCCTTATTTCTCGGTAACAGTGCCTGTGCGCCTGGATTGATATCCCTGCTGCTCATACAATGCTTTTAGCCATGCATTAAGAAAAAAACCTTCTGATCCATTTAGCAAAACAGGCAACAATCTAGAATTTAGTATTGCATTTTCCAATTCATTTTAGCCCTCCCTCTTTCTGACTGTCGTACCTTTCCTCCTGATAGATCTCATTCTGTTTTCTCAGTTTAACAACTATCAGCTTAGAAGTTTTTTTTAAAATCAGTTATTATCAGTATGTAAAAAAGAATTAGTGATGTAAAATGTAATGGCGGAAAAGAAATTGGCAAAGGCAATAAGTGGTAGATCGTAAAAAGAAAGCATTCTGGCAAGCTCCAATTTCTTGTGTTCTTATGAACTTCTTGGACAGAAATTCTTAATACTTGTGGTAATTTATGAAACCCCGTTGACCTCTTCTCCAGGTAGTAAATTAGCATAAGCACGTACAATTACTATTTAACATAGCTAACATTTACGTTTTTTTAAATATCGAACTAATTTAGGCAAACACATTGAAATATCCAATTGCATTACATTTTAAACCAATAGCGTCCAAATATATGCTCACTATAGCCCACATTGTGCACTCAAGGTTTTATTGGTAGAGGGATTGAGTTTCGGAGCCATGAGGTCATGTTGCAGCTGTACAAAACTCTGGTGCGGCCGCACTTGGAGTATTGCGTACAGTTCTGGTCACCGCATTATAGGAAGGATGTGGAAACATTGGAAAGGGTGCAGAGGAGATTTACCAGGATGTTGCCTGGTATGGAGGGAAGGTCTTATGAGGAATGGCTGAGGGTCTTGAGGCTGTTTTCGTTAGAGAGAAGAAGGTTAAGAGGTGACTTGATAGAGACATACAAGATGATCAGAGGATTAGATAGGGTGGACAGTGGGAGCCTTTTTCCTCGGATGGTGATGGCTAGCACGAGGGGACATAGCTTTAAATTGAGGGGTGATAGATATAGGACAGATGTCAGAGGTAGGTTCTTTACTCAGAGAGTAGTAAGGGCGTGGAATGCCCTGCCTGCAAAAATAGTAGACTTGCCCACTTTAAGGGCATTTAAATGGTCATTGCATAAACATATGGATGATAATGGAATAGTTTAGTTCAGATGGGCTTCAGATTGGTTTCACAGGTCGGCGCAACATCGAGGGCCGAAGGGCCTGTACTGCGCTGTAATGTTCTATGTTCTATGTTCTAAAGCCTCAGCAATTAAAATTACATTTAGAGTTTAAATTTGTATTTTCATTTGAATACATTACAAGTTGCTAATATAAGCAAATCCTGTTATTTAGATTTAAGATTCATTTAACAATGAGGTGATTCTGCTTAAAACAACCCTCTATAAATGTTAGCCAAACTAGTAACTAAGAAATATAAACATAGGTGGAATTAAGTTGCCCAAAGTTCAAGGCTCTTGAGCAACTCACTGTCTACAGTTTGTACATTTATATCAACTGTAATGAATTTAGAATCAAACATTTATAGAGCCAGATGTTTGAATTTAGTTTCAGATTATTTGTAAATGTGGCATGAAAATATGTTGACCAATAACATGTAGCATTTTTTCTGTCTTCATGACCTCATTGTCTGAAGTACTTTTTTTTAAAAACACTAATCTGTTTGGATGTGTTATGACACACTTCTGTGGCAGGTGGGGCTTTTTAAAATTATTCATTCAAGGGATGTCAGCATTGTTGGCTGGATCAGCATTTATTGACCATCCATAATTGCCTGGAGAGCAGTTAAGAGTCAAGCACAAACAAAAACAGAAAATACTGGAAAAGCTCAGTAGGTCAGCATATTCCTTTGGGTCTGGAGTCACATGTAGGCCACGCCAAGTAAGGATAGCGGTTTCCTTCCCTAAAGGACATTAGTAAACCGAATGGGTTTTTCCAATACAGTCAGTTCTGATATAATGTGATAGTTCCATTCTTGTGCGATCTCGCATTCTAAGAAAATTGCGCAATAACCACGCCATTTAAACTAATGGACTGGAATTGCATTACAGCTAATATTAGTAAGGAATATTCGCGTTCTACAAGTAGTGGTCTAAATTCTCCGATCACGTTAAAGCCAATTCACGCTGAAGAAACACGCTTTATAGCAGAACTAACTAATATACAATGGTTTCATGGTCATCATTAGACTCTTAATTCCAGATTTTTTAAAATTGCAATTACATTCCACCATTTGAGCCCAGGTCCTCAGATCATTACCTGGGTCTCTGGATAAAAATCTATCGATACTGTCATTAGACCACCGGCTCCCTATTGAAGCTGGACCTCTGGCACAGAAATAAGAAAAATACCACTATGCCACACAAAACCACTATACATTTTGAACTATCTCCGGAATTGTAATTTAAGTCAGTTGTTGGGTACGTGTTTTCCCCCCAGTGATAGGAATAACCAGGCATGGAACTCCACTTGTCTTCTTTAACTCTTTATTGCAGAAGGGTGGCAGTTACATGGATGGTACAAGACAACTACAAAGATGTGACAGCTTCATAGATGTTATAAGGCAACTGCAACCTGTCCAATCATGGCTCATATTCTTATACTCTTGTGGTTTCTGTGATGTGCTTGTAACTATATTTGTTCTGTCTGTTAGGCTAATTTATATCTAAAAACTTATCCCTGATCTCATTAAGTCCAGAACTGCTATTCTTGCTCTGTTAATAGCTGCTAAGAACTCATTCCTGATCTAATTAAGTCCAATTTAACCTTTTCTTGCTCTGTGGGCTTCCACTGAATCCCACACAATAGAATGGACCAAAATCCCACAAACAGCAGTGAGATAAATTGGTCAAATGAGACATCTTTGGTGTTGGTTGAGGATGAAATATTGATTAAGACATCAGAGAAAATCCCATTCTTCATATGAATTCTCTGTTGAGTTCACTCTGCCAATCAATGAGATCATGGCCAATCTGATAATTATGCAGTCCACTTTCCTGCCATTTTCCAATTCCCTTTCTGATTAAAAATCTGTCCAACTCAACCTTGAATATACTTAATAACCCAGCCGTGATAGCCCTTGGTGGTAAAGAATTCCACAGATTTATAACCCTCAGAAGAAATTCCTCCTCATCTCTGCCTTACATGTGCGACCCTTTATTCAGAGATTATGCCTTCTGGTTCTAGACATTCTAATGTGGGAAAACAACCTTTCTGCATCTACCCTGTCAAGTCCTCTAAGAATCCTGCGTTTTTCAATAAGGTCACATCTTATTCTTATAAATTCCAAAGAATAAATGCC
>NC_063349.1:41273457-41283750 GCF_021869965.1 Rhincodon typus
TTCAAAATCTCCCCTCCCCCTACCGCATCCCAAAACCAGTCCAGCTCATCCCTGCCTCCCTAACCTGTTCTTCCTCCCACCTATCCCTTCCGCCCACCTCAAGCCGCACCTCCATCTCCTACCGACTAACCTCATCCCGCCCCCTTGACCTGTCCGTCCTCCCTGGACTGACCTATCCCCTCCCTAACTCTCCACCTACACTCACCTTTACTGGGCCCATCCCCGCCTCTTCGACCTGTTTGTTTCCTCTCCACCTATCCTCTCCTCTATCCATCTTCTATCCGCCTCCCACTCTCTCCCTATTTATTTCAGAACCCTCTTCCCCTCCCCCTTTTCTGATGAAGGGTCAAGGCCCGAAACGTCAGCCTCTCTGCTCCTATCATGCTGCTTGACCTGTTGAAGAATCCAGGGCTGTTTTCTTTGGGGAAGGGAAAGTTGAGAGGAGATTTAGTATAGATATCCAAAATTACAAGGGGTGCAGACTGAGTAAATGGACAGGACCTGTTTTCAATGGCAGAAATACAAGAAGCTGATGACACTGATTTAAAGGTGATTAGCAAAAGACTGCATGAGGGAAAACATTTTATGAAGTAAACAGTTAGAATCTGGAATGCATTTCCTTGATATTTAATCAGAGTTTCCAAAAAGAAGACGGCCAAGCATGTAAAGAGAAAATAACTTGCAGGGTTACAGGGAGGTGTGGAGGAGAGGGAAATGCTATTGCAGATATGAGACACGGACAGAATAGCTACAGCACAGAAGGAGGCCATTCTATGGCCTCAATAATTCTTTGATTCTTTGTGACTGTGAATAGCCTTGCAATTCCTTAATTTAGTTCAATATTTTGGGTAAATCAGTAATGAAAACAGGACCAGAAAAACGTTGGGGAGCTACAGCAACATAACAGAGGAGACAGATATTGAGAGTCCTGATGGAGACAATGGACATAGAGAAGGTGGAATAGTTTAGGGAAAGCTTTAGGGTGTGGGACCAGCTATAAACAGCTTGAAGTCCACTAATTGGAGTTGAAGCAAAGGAGGGGAGGGGTAGAAAGGAAAACAGATAAAACATCACCTATTTCACTTTTCTATGCTGTAGTTCTGCGAAATGAGAAAATAGCAGTACAAGTTATATAGCAAGCGACAAATTTGTTTGTAAATATGCCAAAATATTTAAATATTTACATTGATTAAACAAGTTATAAATACAAACATTGCAATATGTACAGATAGTATTTTCAGGTTTTCTGCTTATTTTGTTTATTGAGTAAACAGAAGCATTTTCTTTTATGCAAAAAGGACATGGGTTGGTTGCATTACCTTCCTTATAATCTGGATCCAAACGTTTCTTAGCTTCTGCCTTCCATTTTGTGAGTTTAGATGAGCTAACAAAAAAAGTTAGCAATGAAGAGAAGAAACTGAGGTTGGCAATTGTAAGGATGAACCCAACAATCAAAGCTGGAAAGAAAAATTGTAAGAATAAAAAAAATTGCCATACAAATAACACGTTTCCCTTGGATACGAATGGACATATCCAAGATTAGCATATCCAAAATTAAAGGGAAGCATTACAGCTATAACTAAATAAGAGCATTGTTGGGCAACTGCTGAGAATCTATTGTACTGGAAACAGGAATTACTTTTATGAAAAATATAATTATTCTTCTAACCAAATCAGAAATAATCTACCAGTGCAACATTTTGGACAGAATTCAAGTCATCTGAGTTGTTTATGACAGTCCAATATCTACTTTTCCAAAATTCTTCAGAGTGTTTCTTCTTCATATGTATAGTAAACTTTGAGTTTATGAGAAAGGTGATGTCTAGTTACTCACACTTAGAATTAAGCAACATAGTTTGATGAGCTGCTTGAAAACCTTCAGATTCGCTCACTGAAACAGACATAGGTGGAAATTCTGATAGCATTTGAGAGGTTAAATGTTGATAAATTATTTCCACTGGTTGTTGAATTGGTAAGGATTGCAAATTTAGGATTGAAATAGCAGATTAGAAAGCATTTTGTAAGACTTTGTTTCCCCATATACAAGTCTTAAAAGGCTATTTAAAAAAAGGTAGAATTCCTTGCCACAAGGGACTCTTGAAACTGACCAAAGCAAAGTATATGATAGAATGAAACATTTGAAGACATTTCAGCATAATAGACCAAATGGCATGCTGCTCTACAAAGTAGTCTCAGTTTCAACTTTCTCAGTCAGGAACAAAAAGTAGGTCATTTTTCAATGAGGTCATGGCTGATTGTTAATAAGAAAGAAAATTACGCTGAAATACAGATAAATTTGCATTAATACAGTACTCTTCCCATTTTCAGGATATATGAAATGTTATTATCCTTGTTTCTCTCTCCACAGATGCCACTTGAGCTGTTTATTTCAGCTTTTTGCGTTTTACATCCGATTTCCAGCATTTTCTGTATTTTCATTTTACACATAGTAAACATATTTTCATTATACAAAAAAAAACTAAAGAACTGCAGATGCTGGAAATCAGAAACAAACTAACAAATTGTTGGGAAAACTTAGCAGCTTTGGCAGCATTTGTGGGGAGAAAGCAGAGTTCATGTTTCAGATCCAGTGACCTCGTTAACTGCTTTCTCTCCACACATATTGCCAGACCTGTTGAGTTTTCACAGCAATTTCTATTTTTGTTTATGTTTTCATTATATTTTTTAAACAAGATATTTAAAAATTCAAACTTTTAAGGATTAAACCATGCTTAATCTTCATTGCAATGTATTGTTAGATAGATTGCAGCATCAAAATAAACTCATGAAAGATCCATCTGTTTTCATTAAGACCATGCGCTGCATCCGTTTCAAGAAATTAAGCATTTGATTCCGTTAACTTCCCAGGCAATTTTAAGCATCTTTGATCTTCAGTATACCGCAAGTCTTCAGACTTGGAATGCAACACTTATGTACAAACCAAAACTAATTTCCTCCAATTGAAAATTGGGAAGATTGAAACCACTGTCTCAAGTTTCAGTCTACCAACTTCATTTCCATCCCCAGCAATGGGCTGAAACTAAATGCAACATATTTAACTCAGATGAAGTTCCAACCAACAATTCACACCACTGTTAAGACCACCTACTTCTATTTCATTTGCATTGCCCATCTTCACCCAACCGAATTCCACACCCCTATAAGAATCTGAGGAGGATTGACAGGGTTGATACAAAGAGTTTGTCTCCCTTTGTGGGACAGCACAGACCTAGAGGGTGTCATCTCAAAGTAAGAGACTCCCAGTTAAGACACAATGGAAGGATTTCTTATTTCAGATAGTCAATCTGTGGAATTCTTTATTGCAAAGAGCTGCTGAGGCAGGATTCTTAAGTATTTCAAGCCTGACAGGGACTGATTTTTAATTAGTAAGGGAATCAAAGGTTTTGGAGAAAGTGGAGTTGATTATCAGGTCAGTCATAAGCTAATTGAATGGCAGAACAGGCTGAATCAGCTAAATGGCCTACTTCCGCTCCTATGGTCAGTTTCAGTTCATCTCCTCGGAAATTCTCTCTCCTGTCTTTGTTATATCTGGACTAGACGATTCCAACACAATCCTGACTGATCTCCACATTACAGGTTGACAATAGTGAAGTACGAATATAATCAAACTAATAATCCAGCGGACTAAGCTAAATCTTCAAGACACTGGTTCATGGGGGAAGCAATGGTGTAGTGGTTCTAGGGTTCCAGAAACCCCAGGCTAATGTTCTGGGACAATGACTTGAATCCTAACGTGGCAGATGGTGAAACTTGAATTCAATAAAGTTCTGAAATAAAATCCAGAATAAAAACTAACCTCATGGTGACCATGTCATTTCATCTAATGACGACCACTGTCAAGTGTTGTCAAAACCCATCTTGTTCACTAATGTCCTTTAGGGAAGGAAATCTGTTTAGTCTGGCCTAGATGCAACTCCAGAACCACAATGGGACGGCTGACTCTTCCACTGCCCTCTAAAATAGCCTCGCAAACCACTCAATTCAAGATGGGTAGAAAATTCTGGTCTTGTCAGTGATGTTCACATTTGATAAAAGGATAAGTTTTTGAAATTTTACCCTTGATAAACTCAGTCATTGAAAACTCGGCTGCCCATGTCTTAACTTTCACAAAATGTTTCCATTCACCTATCACTCCTGATCTACATTGGCTCCTTGTTGACAACATGTTGATTTTGAAATTCTCAACCATGTTTCCAATCCTTTTCATTGCCTTGCCCCACTCCATCTCCAATATCCTCTAGCCAAACAACCCGAAGATACTTGCACTCATCTAAATTTGGCCGCTTGAAAATCTACAGTTTTAATTGCTCCAAAATCAGTAAAGCATTTTTTCAGTTGCATTGGCCTAGAATTTCCACCCTGCACCTTTCTATCTCCCTATCTCCTTTCAAGAGGCTTTTAAAAATCTAACTCATCCACCAAGCTTTTGATCATCTGACCAAATAAACATATTTGTAATGGTCCTGAATTGCCTTGGGATGTTGTGATGCAAAGGAGGTACAGAGGCCAAAAGAGGAAACTCCAGGCCAGTGCTACTCAAGGCATGCTTGCCAATATAAATACAAATTGTTGCTACTTCCTTATAAATTTCTTCATTCAAAACAGAAATTAAATTGAGAGAATTATTAGGCAATGGAACAAGTATTGAAGTACAAACTCAATGGCAATATGTTGAAGCTTCCCTAAAAATGAAACACAATGAATTGAATGGTCTCTTTCTTTGTTTGTGGAGATAAGGTCTGTGTTACTCTGGTGAACACTGTGGATGTCTCAGTCATGGTTAGGAACCGAATGTGTGTGTTCTAATCCAGCGCAGTCCTGTAAATTCAACCACTATACATATTAGATAGTGTGACAGTAAACATTGAATGGCAGAAAAAGTAAAACATCAAAATTGGATACATTAGTTTGAAAATTTACCTCCAATAGCTCCACTGCGATCAAGGCTTTGCTTCTTTAGTGCATGTGAAGCAATAATAAGTGGAACAAACACAGAAAACAGCCATCGCCAAGGTGACACAGGTGGTAGAGTACCTAAAGGAAAGATCAAGCCAATAGTAATAAAGTACCAAAAGTCTTGACATATTTTATCTTTTACAAGATCTACAATGATCAAGCCATGAATCAGAACTCTTTTCAATGATTTTACCTAGGATACCAGCATCATCCTAGCAATGTATAATTTCCCATGTATAGCCTGTTCAGAAACAGCAGGACAAATCCAACACAGTCAATCATCAATCAATCAAGCCTCGGTCATTAGCAAAGTAAAGGAAGGGATTGTTGACAGCCTTATCAAGCAGCATTTGTTAGCAATGACCTGCTCACTAACACCCAATTTAGGTTCCCCGGGGCCACTCAGCTTGGAACCTTTTTACAGCTTTGGTTCAAGCATAAACAAAAAAATCTGAACTACAGAGGTGAGCTAAGAGTGATTGCCCTTGTTGTCAGATGTTGCTTTGATGATGATAAATATAGCATCAAAATTAGCAAGCAAAACTAAAGTCAATGGGAATCGGAGAAACTTTTCCACTGGTTGGAGTCATATGTGACATAAAGGAGATGGGCTGCGGTCCTGGAATGTCAGTGCAGCACTATTCACGACTCTTTAGACACTATTCACGACTCTTTAGACACTATTCGAGTCAGCACCTATATGTGGTGAAATGTCCAGGCTTGGGCTGACAAGTGGCAACAAGTAGCATTCATAACACATGAGTGCCAGACAATGGCCATCTCTAACTAGGGAGAATCTAATCACCTTTCTGAGATTTTCAATGGCATGACCATAGCTAAAACTATATCCTGGGAGATACTACGTTAAAGAAACTAAACAGGAGCAGCCATTTAATTAGGTGGCTACAAGCGCAGGTAAGAAGCTAGGAATTCTTCAGCAGGTAACTCACTTCCTAACTCTTAAAAGCCTGTCCATCATCAACAACGTTCAGAGTCCGGAGTGCTAAGGAATATTCTCCACATCTGGTCGAATACAGCTCCACTACACTCAAGATGCTGGACCCATTCAGCAAAAAGCAACCTGCTTCATTAGCATCAAGCCCACCACCTTCAATGTTCACTCCCTCCACCATCAACACTCAGTAGCAGCAGTGTGTGCCATCTACCAGATATACCGCAGGAATTCACCAAGGTACCTTAGACAAAACCTTCCAAAACAACTTCTGTTCTAAAAGGATCAAGGTAGCAGATGATTTTTAAAAATTCATTCATGGGACGTAGGCATGACTGGCTGAGTCAGCATTTATTGCTCATCAACAGTTGCCCATAAGGAAGTGGAGGTGAACTACCTTCTTGAACTGCTGCCATTACTGGTAATTGGTAACCCCCAGGGTGTTGATGTTACTTGCCACTTGTCAACCCAAATCTGCAATACTTGCTCGAATTAGGAAAGACTGCTTCAGTATGTCAGGAGTTGCAAATGATGGTCATTGCACATACCCATTTTACGATGGAGAAAAGAGAAGAAGATGCATAGGAACATACCTTCTAAACCAACACCAACCTGACTGGGATCTAGAGTGCCATTCTTCCATTGTTGCTCAGCCAAAATCCTGGAAATCCCCCTACCGACCAACACTGGTTATACCTACCCCATGGACAGCAGCAATTCAAGGCAAGAACTCATCACAAATTTCTCAGGAGCCATAGGAATGGGCCACAAATGCTGGCCTAGCCAAAGATACTCACATTCCATCAACAAATAAGATAAATTCAATTAGCAAATAGTATGTATCAGAATGGCATGACATCTTCCAATCATTTTCTGAACCGATCATTGCCAGAAGTTCTCAGTCTCATTACCAATACTCCACTTTCATTCCCACATCAAAACAACCACAATACGTCATGTGAGAAGGACATGAAGATTGAGATTAGCAAGGACAGGGCGAGGTTGCCATGCCTCATTCTGCTATTCAAGAATCACACAAAGTGAAGCATTTGTGGGCATTACGTTCATTGTCAAGGGGAAAACTGTCCTAGACCCTAATCCCAGTGATGTCATGTAAAACTAAAAGGAAAGCATTTATCTATGGAAGAAAGTTTGAGAAACATAATTGAAGACAAAGAGAAAGATAAAGCAAACTTCTGTTTTCAGGCATACCATATCAGCAATGGGTTAACACAGCCTTATTCAACACCTACTGGATAACATCCTCTGCTGACTTTTGTTTTGTTTTTCAATTATGAAAAGTGTCAATAGCAGAATTTCTTCAGCAATGAAATTTGCAGATGAAAACTGAAACATGCAGTTTATGAGCAAAAATAGATTTAAATAATATTAATAAAATTAAAGATCAAATATACGCAGAGCAAAGAAGAAATAACATCTGATCAATTGATTTCTAGCTGTTAAAGATATCAAAGTGTATGGACATAGCATTGGAAACTGGCATCGGGATAAAGGGTTTGCCATGACCTAGTCGAATAGTAGAGCAGACAAGGGGCCAAATAATCTACTCCTATTTCCTTTGATCAATAACAAATGTCTTGAAATTTCATGCTTTAATTTGGAAACAAGAAGGGCAAACTTGATTAATTAAAGAAAATGTTTAATTATAAAACTATTACATTAGTTTTCAACAATTCAACAAAGGTATGTTTGTAATGTTGTCCATTTAGTGCTAGAGTACTGATTCCGCACAGAAATAGCATTAGTTTAATCTACAACTTTCTTACTTCACCACCCCAAACAGTTCTGACCATTCCTATCACCATTTTCAAAATGTGACCATGTTTTCATGTACAAAAGTGTTTCTTCATTTACATCTGATGTTTAAAAGAATCATGGTGCTGTCAATTATCTCCCATTCAATTTAAAGGAGTGTGAAAATCTGACAGAATCAAGTCTTATGCTTTTTAAAAACCCACAGCACTTTTTAAAAAAAAGTAGTCAATCAATTTTGATTATTCTCTATAAGGAAATTTTTTTGTAAGAATACACATATTTTGTGCAAATTATTGATGGTGAAATGAAGGTGTATTTACAACCTAGTATAGCATTCCAGTGGTATTACAGGGATTCAAAAATCAATTGTAGGTCCTCAACTGTAGTGTAATCATGGACTTCATGAGTCTGAAATTTAACATTCATCAAGGCACTAGCTGACATCGTCTTGAAAACCAAGACTTGCCGGGTTGGAGATATTATTGTAAATAGGCTCATTAATGCCATAACAAACTTGAAAGTGTTTCATCACTTACTCAAATCCTTCAGGGGTTTATTAAGTAGTTTTAAACAATTAAATGTTTAATGTCAAACATATTGCATGCTTATTCCAAGTTACGAAAGGGATTTATATGTTTTCCAACACACACAACAAAACAATGCGCTTACCATAATAAGTGCTGACAGTCATAGACACAATCCAAAATGACAAGGATATGGTCACTATCAAACTAAGGATAACAATATTTCCCATCATGTTTACCAATTCTTTGTATAATGAATGCTGACAGCTGTTCCTAACGTTCACATCTGTACCTAAAGCCAGAGAGGAAAAAAGGAAAGAAAAAGGTAATTTTCAATATTTCCGCACAGCAGAGAGCATGAACAAATCAAACAAGGCAGAGTCCGCGTCCCCGATCCTCTCGTGAATTGATACTAAATCTTTGCTTTAAAAGGGATAGGTACAGCTTGGTTCGAATCGATGCATTAAAATCGGCGCTGCCTCAACCTCATATATTCACAATACCTCTGCTGGTCGCAGTTTGGGGAAACATTATTACCATTTTCCTCCAAGGGATTTGCCTTTCACTGTTTGCAGACAGCAGCAGCCGCTGTGGAGGATATATATAGTGAGACTCGGAGAGCAGCAAGTCCAACCTCTCGACACAAATAGTTCAGCTCAGATCACACCCTCTCCTCATACCATGCCCGAACCCACTAGACATTGAACTTGGCTCCAGTCGCCAACAAAATGACAGCACTTCCTGGAAGAAACATCCACTAACTTCCGCCTAGGAGGTTGTAACCAATCAGAGAGCTGTAATCGATTATGGTGTTGGAGCGCCCCCTTCAAGCCTAACGATGAAATGAAAAAAGTTGAATTACCGAAAAAATAAAAATCAGTTACTGTAATATAAAAGCAGAGATTGCCGGGGAAATTCAACAGATCTGGCACTATCTGTGGAGGATGAAACAGAGTTGTCGATTCGAGTCCAATGGACATTCTTTACAGCTCTTCTTTCTGACCTCAGGACGTCAGCAAAGCACTTTGTGGGTCATTAAGCATTTGGTTCAACCGTAGTGTAGTAAGAGTTTTGGTAATGATAGCGAACTTGCCAGCTTTCACATAATTATTTCACCAAGACTGACTGCAACTTTTCAAGTCCGCTCAGACACAGTGACAGGGGAGGAGAAAACAGTAAAGTTAAAAGTTAAACTTGTCACATTGAGGTTCCATTTTTTTTTAGTGGTTGTTTTCCTCCAGGGTGGAGAATTCCAGAACTTATTGTCAATGGTTTTGCGCTTCACCAGAGGTCATGCACTTGAAGCTCTAAGTTAACGATGGATTGTCAAAAGGTTCTGTCAGTCTTGCTGTTGAAACCCTGAAAAATTCGGTGTCGCTAGGCATTTTAAAGCCAGACTTCGGAGTACCTGTAAAATATCCTCATTCTCCTTGAAAACTAATCTTATATTTGTGGAACATAAAATTCTCTACATTGATAAAAATGTCCACATTCTTTAAAAATGTTTTGTAAATATATTTTTATTTTAGCTTTCCTCAAAACCCAAATCATATTTTATTTCATGATCTGGACATTTCATGATGAGTGGTGTTGAACTTGTTTTAATTTTTATCTGAAACATCTTCAACTGATTGGCTGTAAACCTCTGTTTGCGCATATTGTTCGGACTGTTTGCCAAGATATCCCGTGGATTTCACACCAGACTCAATTACAGTTGAAAATGGGAAGACTTGCATCACAGAGTTCACTTTGCAACCAATTTTGAGGCTAATGGCAAACACGTTTTCTTTGCTGGTAGGAACTGCAGATGCTGGAGAATCCGAGACAACAAGGTGCAGGGCTGGATGAACACAGCAGGCCAAGCAGCATCATAGGAGCAGAAAGGCTGACGTTTCGGGCCTAGACCCTTCATCAGAAAAGGGGGAGGGGAAGGGGGTTCTGAAATAAATAGGGAGAGAGTGGGAGGCAGAAAGAAGATGGGTAGAAGAGAGGAAACAAACAGGTCGAAGAGGCGGGCTGGAGCCAGTAAAGGTGAGTGTAGGTGGGGAGTTAGGGAGGGGATAG
>NC_063349.1:41284250-41309250 GCF_021869965.1 Rhincodon typus
CAACTGTCGAACTCTATGATACTACAGCTCTGGCAGCAGAATGGAAAGGATGAGGCTGGAACATGGAGCAGGCTTCACTGGAAGCGAACAGAACAAAAACATTTTGAGTGAATTCCAGGGAGTAGAATCGCACAAAGGAGGAGCAACTTGGGATGCTATGAAAGTAGGATAAACTGAGTAAACTAAATGAACAGTAGAGGTGTTGGGGAACTTTCACAGTGATTGAATTGAATTTAAATTATTTTCCAATAATCTGATCAGTGGCAATGTGCAACCAGAATGGATGTGTGTTGGCTTCTATTTCGTGTAGTTTGAAATTAGATAGAATTACATAGTGTTTTACAGCAGAACTGGGCCCAACAGGTTCAGGGCAACAGGTGTGTGCAACTGTGCACACAACCTCTTCTGTGTTTCCTTATCTCATCTTCTCAACATGTTTTCCTATTGGTTTCTCCCTCGTGTATTTGTCTAACTCACCTCAAATGCTATTCACTTCTATGCTATTAGTTGCAACCATTCTATGTGGTAGTGAGTTCCACATTCTCTCTACTCTTGAGTAAAGAAATTTCCCCTGGATTTCTTGGTGACTGTCTTGTATTTAAAGTGCCCAGTTTTGGATTTTTTCCCGACAATCCAAAAATTTCTCTCTGCATCTACTCTATTGAACATTTCCATAATTTTAAAATGTCTGTAATTCTCTTTCTAACATATATTCAAAAATAAACATTCATTGATTGGAGAATCCATCATCATAGTATTATGCATGCACAAAATTTGTTTATTTAATATTCTCCAAAAGTAATCATTTTATGTGGTTGATCCTAATTTGAGTATCTTTGTACAGTTAAAGCATCACCTTGTTATTATTGCCTAGGATGCAATGGAAATTAGTGGATTTGACTTGTTGTGAATGGTAAGCAATGCATCTTTTCTGGAATGCTTATGTAGCAGTATAGCATGGCTAACTATCTTGGGGTTTATCTTACAGAAGTTCAAGAAGGATCCATATACAACAACATTAGGAGGCTTTTCAAAAGTTACAAACTACCTTATGTATGCATTTCGTGGTTATGATGTCACATCCCAACAAAGACCTGCATCTGAAATGGATCTCAGTGAATCTATTTCGGGCCTGGAAATTAATCATCAGGAGGAGCCAGGTTTTGAAGTCATCACACGAGTGAGTTATCTTAATGCCTTAAACCTGTGTTCGTTAAGGGTATTTTATAAAATTTTCGGCTTTTAATGTGTATTTTAGTAATTCTGTTGTTTGCTTGTAAAGGTGGTATTGAGTAGAACTAAGTTAAAATCATTCATTTTAATTTCATCTATTTCAGATTGATCTTGGAACAAGACCTGAAATTCAAAGAGGAGAACCAGTTTCCATTGAGAGGTGGTTGCAATGCATGGATGCAGAAGGAAAAGTCCTAGATCCAGACAATGTGAAAAAAATGATATTCAAGGGGGTAAATGCATTCTTTTAAAACAGTTTACACTTGCTGTTTTTATTTCAGATTTCTAGCATCTGCAGTATGTTGCTTTCATTATAGCCAGCATGAATTTGCAAATAGAAAATTGTGTTTGATTAATTTTTTGGAGCTTTTTTTGAGGATGTTACTAACAAGATTGATAATAGAAAGTCATTGGGTGTAGTATACTTCAATTTTTAGCAGGCCTTTGATAAAGTTCCCAACAGGAGGCTGGTCAGAAAAATTAAAAAATATGGGACAGGAGATAATGTACTAGCAATGACTGATGATTGGCTATCAGCCAGTAAACAGAGAGTAAGAATAAATGGGTCATTCCTGTGTTGGCACTGTGACTAGTGGGCTGTTGCAACAATGAAAATTTGGGGCCCAGCTATTGACGTATATATCAATGACTTAGACATGGGGACCAATTATAATCTAAATTTTCAGGTGATACAAAGCTAAGTGGGAATGTATGTTGTGAGGAAGACGTAAAGCGGCTTCAGAAGAATTTGGATAAGTGAATGGGCAAGAATATGGAAGATAATGTGTAAAAGTGTGAAGTTGTCCCCTTTGGTAGGAGAAACAGATGAGCAGGGTATTTCTTAAATGGTGGGAGGTTGAAAATTGTAAATGTACAGAGAGACCTATGTGTCCTGTCAGTAAGGGATAGCAAGCCATTAGGAAAGCTTATGGAATGTTAGCCTTTACTGCAGGTAGATTTGTCTATGTGAGTAATGAAGTCTTGTTTCATCAAATAGGAGCTTGGTTTGACCACACCTGGAGTACTATGTGCTGTTTTGGTCTCCTTATCTCAGGATATTAATATTAATATTATTTACATAGGGAGACAATACAAGAAAGATTCGCTAGATGTATTCCTGGCATGGCGGGACTGTCCTATTAAAAGAAATTTGGCAAACTGGGCTTGTATTCTCTAGAGTTTTGATGAATGACAGGTGATTCATTGAAAATTACAAAATATTTAAAGGGATAGACAGGGTAGATGTAGGTAAGATGCTCCCCTTGGTTGGGGATTCCAGAACAAGGAAGCACAATCTAAAAGTAACGTTGATATCTCTTTGGTCTGAAATGAGAAATTTGTTTACTCAGAGGATTGAGAACTTTGGGAGCTGGGAAATCTCAGGTCTTGAGTATGTTTGAAGTGGAAATTGATTGATTTCTCCTATTGGCGTACAGGGTTATGGGGAAAGTGCGGGTAAGAGGCATTGAAATGCTCAATTAGCTATGATCATATGAACATTGGGGCAGGCTCAACCAGCTGAATGGCCTACTATTCTTATGTAAACAACACGCCACTGGAAGTGGCTGGCAAATTCTACTACCTTGGGTCAATGGTGGCAGAGAATCTGACTCTTGGCCTAAAACTCTCTCACACAAACAGCAGCTACCAAATCTGGCTACCTCAAAACAACAATCTGACTCTTGTGACCCATGAGTAGGATGATGAGGACCAATGTTCTTATCACCTTGTTGTGTGGCTGTGCAGCATGGCCAACTCACAGCTTTTGGGAAGGGGCAATTGTCATTTTTGTCAGCAGTGATTTTCATCTTCTCCAGGAAAAAGAAAATCACAAATATAGAAATCCTGTCAGAGGCAATTCTCCCAAAGTATGCTTACACTCCTCAGCCGAGGCAACTTCTTTGCCTTGGGCATGTTTACAGGATGAAAATTGATGGATTCTCAAAGATATGGGGAGAAAGCCAGAACTAAAAACTCCATAACAATTCTTGCATGTATGAGATGAAGCCCTAAACATTGATTTTCACACATGGGAGACACTAATCAACAATGGAAGGAAAAGACAACATTATCTCTGGGCTGGTATGTGCCACCATTTCAATCCGTGTCAAGGGAACTTGACAGCGGGCTCCTATGCCAACAACAATGTCCCACAATGACATCTGATAACCTTTTGGGCAGCACTTGTGATAGAACCTGTATCTCAGATTGATCACTTCAGATCATCAGTGAAAAATGCACCTGGTAGAACTATTCCATTGCCAGTGGATTTGCTGTGTGTCTATTATCACATGTAAATGGAAGGATGCTGGCAGATGCTAATGCATATAAAAACATCTTAACAGCTGTGTCTGTTCAGAAAACAAATAATCAAATGATGAAGAGCTTGACTTTTGGGGAAGGTTCTAAATAGAAATCCTCACTGCCAACCAATTTTAGCACCTTTTAGGAAATGTAAAAGGTACATGCCGAACAGAGAAAGGAGTATG
Source organism: Rhincodon typus (assembly GCF_021869965.1). Lineage (NCBI taxonomy): Eukaryota > Metazoa > Chordata > Chondrichthyes > Orectolobiformes > Rhincodontidae > Rhincodon > Rhincodon typus. The sequence continues at coordinate 41,287,973 of NC_063349.1, forward strand.
TATATGTATAAAATTTAGCCTTGATTATTTTCTGCTGAAGTATAAATCAAATTGAAAGGCATACCAATGTTAAATTGTTACAAGGATTGGTTCTTTTCACAACTGTGGAATTTTGTTCAAGTATTAAATATTTTCTTCTCTTAGGGTCTTTGCCATGCAGTAAGAAGATTGACCTGGAAATTTCTTCTAAATTATTTCCCATGGGATAGTTCAAAAGAAGATAGAAGATTGTTAACCAAAAGAAAAACGTGAGTTCTTTTTATTCTTCTACAGGTATCATAGATTTGAGAAAGCAGTTGCTACTGTGTCATTTTTCTAGACCTTTACTGTTCTCTTATAAGAGCTACGCAAGAATATTATGATTTCTATTAATACCCAGTGTACTACTTTGTTTTGTTGTGATGAGCAGGGAAGTGAGTTCGAGGTTAATACCCAGTGTTTGGCATATCAGTAGGAATTGAGGAAATCTGTATGTTATTTGTTGTAGTTGGTTTTATGCAATATTTAAAAGTACATTTTTAATAAAGCATTTACCAGCTTAATGAGTTTAGAATTGATTTTTTTGTGATGTTAAATAAACAGTACATCTGGTTGCAGTGACTAAGGCACCAAACAATCCATTTTAGACTTTGCTGATATTTCACTTGTATAGAGATGAGTACTTCAGGATGAAGCTTCAATGGAAATCAGTCAGCGAAGAACAAGAAAAAAGAAATACAAGATTGAAAGATTACAAGAGTCTTATAGGTAAACAAGTCTTTTTTTTTAATTTTGTGTGTAGTAAAAGCGTATATTCAAATTGAAATTCTACTTGTTCTTTGAATGTGAAATTTCATTCTGACTAAGATAAGAATAATGTTTTTAATTACTTCTGGTCTTCTTTACCCACATAAAATACATACTAGGCTAGATGAGAAATTAACCCTTCTGTGCTTTTCTCCAACTCCACATTTTTGCCTCAGCGTTGGAAAAATATTCTGTCTTTGTCAGTCAAAAACACTATATTTTCATTTCCTGCCATCCACTTGTCCTCAGAGTAAGATTGTTAACTCTAGATGCAGAGCTCTGAGTAGTTTTGTTCTGAACAAAGACTTCCAAAACAGTTTCAGTTAAGAACTCTGCAACCATCAAAGAGTGAAAATATTCATCAGCTCTCAACCTTCTCATCAGTTGAGGTTGGATTCTAACCCAGGCCATTACCAGTTCATTAACAAATTGTGTAAAGCTGATGTGACATGACCAATCTCTCATTGCTTATTTATGTTATATATGATTAAATTATTGAATCTGAGTAATCAATTGTGTAGCACTCTCCAATCTTTGACCCTTATTTCTGAGCTGCCCTGGAAACTTCACATTGAGTCTACTACCTTATGCAACTGCCTAAACCTAAGGAGTTGGCTCCCTTCATACTCTACCTTTTATCATTGTTGAACTGATCTTTGAGTCTTTTATCGTAAGAATTGAATGCATATCTTATCACTCAACTCTATGCTTGGTCTGTGTCTTCACAAAAACATTCTTTTTTGCTTGTTGTTTCTTCTTAAAATGTTTAAATCGTTCAGTGATTATTGTGCTGTCTAAGTACCTCTTTTGTATTTAGTAAAAAAAAAAGTTTTCAGTTGTCAGCTTTCAACTTCCTCGCTTGGTAATTGTATGTGATTTATATGGTATACATGGGCTCAAACAATTAAGGATATCCAGAGAAGCTATTGTTGGGTCTAGGCTGTATAATGTTTCTGACTTGGCTGTTTTCTTCGTGCAGTTCTTCCAAATCCTGCTGCTCATAGCAATACCAAATTCATAGGACATGTTCTTATTTTCTTAGTTACCCCTGGAGAAATTATTACGCAGAAAAATATTGTAATTGCAACCATATGGAAAAACATGTCACCTTAATGAATTGTTTCACTGTTTTGGCCATTCTTAACACTTTTTCCACTTAAGGTATTTTTTAATGAAGCTTTTCAAGCTATTATTTGTTGTTTTGTTGGGCTGAGACATATTTTAAGGTATAGCTTAATGATAGAAAGCAGTAAAGCTGTTAACTGTCAGGTCCAGAATTTATCGTATTCATTTTGTAGTCTTAAATTTTCATTTAACCATCTTGGCTTTTCATGTAGAACTGAAAAAGTTAAATTTGCTTTATCTTGACAACTGTTAACATCCTTTTAAAATGTAAATTATAGATTTTTCAAGGACTGCCATTATTATAATGGGTTCTAGTCTCAGACCAGTATCCATACCTTGTATGTAGCAGGCTCATATTGGGTCATATTACTAGTCTAACATTGCATTGACCACATGAACAAAGGAGTGCACTCATGTAATCTTAGTTGCCATGTTTATGTTCATATCTAACTTTTTGAGAGAATGGGTGGCTCTTCTGTCATAACATTAAACAAGCACAAAGGAAGTTTTCAAAATCTTAGGGCAACTTGGAAATTTATAAGGTGCAGTTTTGCAGTAAACTTAGGTAATGCGACTCATTAGTTAGATATATTCTCTCCCAAACATTGTTGTGGTGTACTTAGAAGCCAGACTGTTAGCTTGAATCTGAAATTACATTGCTACTTTTATCATCACATGCACCTTGAAGTTTTCATCTTAAAACCTGAGTTGTAGTGTCAAGCAGTTAAATTGCTCGCAAATTACAAGGTATTAATGAGACTACATCTGGAGTACAGCATACAGGTTTGGTCCCCTTGAGGAAGGATGCAGTTATATTGGAGGCAGTTCAGAGAAGGCTCTTTGAATTAATTCCAGCAGTGAAACATTTTTCTTATGAGGAGAGATTCAGCAGTTTAGGCCCACACTTGCTAAAGATTAGAAGGATGCGAGGAGATGTAACTAAGATATATAAGATGCTAAAGGGGCTTGACAAATTTGATGTAGACTGGATGTTTCACCTTGTGGGGCAATTTAGAACAACAGATCATATTTTAAGGCTAAGTGTCAGACTTAAAAGAGAGTTGAAGAGGAACTACTTCTCTCAAAGTGTCATGAATCTTTGGAATTCACCGCCTCAAAGTTCAGTGGAACACTGAATAATTGTAAGGAGGAGATAGACAGATTTTTAATTAGTAATGAGTTAAAGGATTATGGGGAGCGGGCAGGAAAGTGGAATTGAGGCCAGGATGAGATTAGCCATGATCGTACTGAATGGCAGAGAAGTCTTGAGGGGCTGAATTGCCTACTCCTGCTCCTTGTTTTTGTGTTGTTAAGTCAGTCTTTCTTTAAATGAGTCAGTCTTTTAAATGTTAAGACAATTATTCATTTATTAAACTGCAGACATCTTGAAATTATTTTGCTTACTATTTTTGTTCTTTGATGTTGCTTTATTTGATCCTCACTGAAATGTCAGTATATAAATTCTTCATTCTGATAAGGGATTTCAGTGCAGTGCCTTGATAGTTTAAAGATCATGGTATTTCATTGTGGATTTAATGTGTTTCATCTTGGGAGGGGAAGAAGTAATCCTCTAAAGACCGAGAGCAGTGAAAGAAAACCATGCATGAAGACATTGGTTGAAACTTAGTTCAAATACAGAAATGTAGTCTTTGAAAAGAACAAATGCTTTAATTCCTCTTTAATTTCAGAAAGTTGCTTGAAAATTTTAATTTGTTTGGAAACAAATATCTCTTTTAGAGAAAGACGTCAACAGAACAGATAGAACAAATCCTTTTTATGAAGGGCATGAAAATCCTGGATTGATTTTATTGCATGACATATTAATGACCTACTGCATGTATGATTTTGATCTTGGTAAGTATTATGATCTGTGAAAACCATGTTCAGTTTTACTTATGCAAACATTTATTATTTTGTAAATCTCTAGCTTTAACTGTATGAATAAAATATGATACAATATTGTATTTTTGTAACATTAATTTAAGCTTTAATAAAAATATTGCAAAGATATGCCTATATAGATAGTGACAGCATGCAAATAAACATTTGCTATTAAGTTACTAATTTCAATTGAGTTTAATAGTTACTGCAATCGCTTGTCAAATAGGTGACTTTATTATTGATTAATTATGCACTGTTTAACCTTTAGGGTACGTTCAAGGAATGAGTGACTTGCTTTCTCCCATATTGTATGTTATGGAAAATGAAGTGGATGCCTTTTGGTGCTTTGTTGCTTTCATAGAACAAATGGTAAGAATTAAAATTAGCTAGTATTGAATTCTAAGTTTTGCAAGCACCTCAAATGGATCTCCCAATCTTTTTTTAAAAGTTGCACATCCATAGAGTACTGAGTTCAGAATTTAGTTCACAAGGAAAAGGAACTAAACTTCTCTACAGCACACTTACAATGTGTAAGTTCCTTTGAGATTTAAATAGACACTCCATTTATATCATCTAATTGCCATATGATGTCTCTTATTGCCTACATAATATCATAGTTTCACAATTTTAAGTGATGTAATGATCGTTGTTTAAATGCAGTTTTGACCCTAAGACAAACTATTGATAGGGGGGCCACCCAAAATCCCAAAGGTCTGTTGAGTTTAGGATGGTTTATTGTTAATAGTGATGAAGAGATTACTGTTTTCTTTCCTCAAGTAATCTTAAAGCTAGGAATGTAAACGAGCCATCTTTGAAAACAAATATGTATCCTCATGCCATTATTCATAATTTCCAGCAGTTGAGAGATTTTCAATTGACAGTGCCACATTACAATGTTATTCCCTTCACGTAACACTAGATATAACTACATGTTGTTGAGTAATCAAACTTAGCCTAATTTTAAGAATTGATGAATTTGTGTTAGTTGCATGTTTCATGAATATATAAATCTTACATAAGAATAGAAAAGTTACTTTGTGTCTGATATAACCAAAAATAATTTTCCAACACTTGAAGTACTAACCTTTTGACTCAATTCAATTCTGATCTTGATCTTTCAATTCCATCTATTTGTCTACCTACCTTCCTTTGTGTATTTGCACCTGATATCTTATTTTTTTCCTATGTATTCGTTGCATCCTTTTATTTGCCATAATTCTTCTATATCTACCTTCTCCCTTTGCTATTGTTTTATTTTTCTTCATCTGTTCTCTTTCTTTATATATTTCTTTCCCCCTTCCCTTTCGTGGTCTATTTCTCATCTTGCATTTAATGTTTCTATTTTGCTGTGTTTAATTGCTTATCTCCCACAATTTGGAAGAGTTTGAAAGTGAATATGGGAATTCAGAACCTTTTAATTGTCTGATACTGATCAGTAGAAGGAAAATAGATGAACAATATTAATTGGTGGATTCTTGACATGGATTAACTAGTTTGTGATTAAGTACAACTTTTCATTCACAATCAAATGAAAAGTATCAAAATTATTATTTTTAGTATTCATAAAATTCTAATATAATTTGTATGTGTAATATCTTTACTGTAGCATTGCAACTTTGAGGAACAAATGCAAGGCATGAAAACAGAATTATCCCAGCTTAGTACATTATTAAAGTTGCTAGACCTTGGGTTCTGGAATTATCTTGGTAAGTTTACTTTTTAAGTGTCCATCCAAAATGCTAGATTTTGCTCTGTATTCATCTTCCTGTAAGGTAATTGGTTTTATGATTGTGGGCACCATTAATAATTGTTGCCTGCCGATTGAATGCATTAGCATAGACACTCTTGGAAACCAATGTGCAAATCGTTAGGTGCTGTTTTTCCACATTACTAAATACCAACTTGACAACTATCCCCATGCTTTCAGTAAAAAAAAACAGTCGTGATGGGAAGTCAGAATTTTTTGTTTTGCAGAATAAAAACACATTTTAAACAGAGAACTACATTTAAATAAAAAACTAAAAGGATAATTGCAGGATCCTAAAACAGATATTTAATCAGTTTTTGCAATTAATAAATTGAATATACAATATTTTAATTTGTTATTAATTTGAAAGGCTATAAGAAGCATGTGTGGTATTATTCTGAAATTTTTAATTTGGTTGCATCCCATTTGGAAACAAGTTTAAAATGTTCAGTTTCTACTTGTTCACAGAATGCTTTTTTTATTCTCATCTGCCTTGTTAAAGCAATGTTAATCTGAAGCCCCAACTAAGATCTCAAGTGAATGTAAAAGTGCTGCTTCAAAGAGGAGCAATGGAATTCTTCAGATGCCTTCACTAATGTCACTCAGCCACCAAAAACAGACTTGCTAGCCATTTATCTTTTTCTATTGATAGGTGTTGCTGGGCATGCACTAATGTAGTTGTTTCTTCACATTTCTTTAATAACCATACATGTTACATTTTAAAAATACATTAAGAACTGTAAAATGCTTTGCACTCCCCTGCAAATGTTATTAGTTTTAAATAAAAGCAACTTTTGTTTGTTTCAAGTCAGTTCAGAAATCTAAGCTTTGATATTTAAATATAAATATGAACAAAATAACTATGCTGCAGAGTATTTTAGATAGCCCTACTCAACTGGATAAGAGGATTTCTAACAAGATAAGTTGTTTTCCTAGAATCTCAAGAATCTGGATATCTGTACTTCTGCTTCAGGTGGCTTCTGATTCGGTTCAAAAGAGAGTTCAGCTTTCAAGATACTCTTAGACTCTGGGAGGTTAGAATCATTTCATGCGTATTGTACAGATGAATGTGCTTTTGATTTTCGGTTGATCTTTAAGAAAAGTTGGGAGAATTACTTTGCAATAACTCTGCTTATAGTTAAAGGAACAAAATGTTGCTGAATAGGAAGACATGTTGCTGAAAAGTTTCATCTTGCCCTCATCAGGGCAGGTGCAAGAATGCCAAATTTCAACCAATAACAATTTATCCTACAGGAGAAATTGGCTGGGAAGTTGAGTCTGGTTGAGGGAATGCCAGGGAGAAAACAACAAAGAACTATACGTTTCCAATGTTGCTGGGAAATTTGAAAATGACATAAGCCTTGAACATGTTTCTTTTGTTTGCAGAGAATGTATTTGAAATAACTGCGCAGAAGCTGGTATCCTGTCACCAAGTCACCCTTTATTTACATGTGCACGATGCATGGATTGTGACCAACCAGTGTAAAGCTAGTGTGAAGAGGCCTTCTGAATGTCCTGTTGAGATCTGTCAGCCAGGGCTCCCTGATTGGCCCAGGTTAACAACCCCAATCAAGGATCTCATAGTTAATACTAGGGCAGCATGGTGGCTCAGTGGTTAGCACTGCTGCCTTACAGCGTCAGGGACCCGGGTTCAGTTCCACTCTTGGGTGACTGTCTGTGTGGATTTTGGACATTCTCCCCACCTTTGCGTGGATTTCCACTGGGTGCTCCAGTTTCCTCCCACAGTCCAAAGATGCGCAGGTTAGGTGGATTGGCTGTGCTAAATTACCCATAGTGTTCACGGATGTGTAGGTTAGGTGCTTTAGCCATGGGAAATGCAGGGTTACAGGGATAGGGGAGGTGGATGGGGCTGGGTGGCGTGCTGTTTGGAGGGTCGGTGTGGACTCGTTGGGCCAAATAGCCTGTTTCCACACTGTAGGGACTCTATGGAACATTCTATCGAATCTACCTGGCCATGGTTCCAATCAGTACAATGTCCAAATGCTATGAGCTCAACTGGGTATCTTAATTTGGTTGTTACTATTGCTCTTGGTGTACTCAGGACTGTTCAGCAAATTCTGCCCAACTGCAGAATCATATTTACCCATAGATATTTTGTTATATTTTCCATTTTTGTTTTGAATTTGGTTTGTACTCTGCCTTTTCCAAACAACTAGAAGAATATCTTAAAATATAAGGATATGATGCAGTCCTATAAAACATGCCATACATGTCAGGTAGTTCAGAAACCTCAACATGTCATCACACCGGTACCTTTAATACCCGTACCAGATTTTGAAGAGCCATTTAGTAAGGTCTTTATACAATGGGTAGGACCAATACTAAAAGTAAAAGTGAGGCACCAGTATATCCTCTCAATCATGCACATGACAACCTGATTTCCAGGGGTTGTTCCTTTTGAGGACAATTACAGACCCGTTCAAGGAGTTATTGTAATAATAAAGTCAGCAGTGATCTCTGGAAGGAAATTTTGATTGATGGAACAAATGTGTCTGTCAATTCAGAGGAAAACTCTAATTATGACAAAGAAATCTCTGTTTGTTTGAAACAAGAGATAAAAATACTGAATTGGAAGCTGAAGTTAAGGAATGTGGAATGCATAACCCTCTCATACAAAAGGGGCAAAAGCCTTTTCCATTGGAAGAATATGGAACAAATGTTCACTGATATAGAGCAGGGCTATCTGTACCCTCAGATCTAAATCTTAATCGCTGTAGTCGGCAAGTAGAAATTTCCCTTAAAATCATTTGTTGTTTCTGCATTCACCACCGTCATGGGGAAGAAATAGCAGCTGGCTAAAAGTGTTCTTCATTTGCCTCTGCATGTCATGTCCAAAATCTTAAGTCTGTGTTCCTTGGCTACCTTGTCTAAACATGTCACAGTTGTTAATACTAATATAAAATTTCTTTTCCATCTCCTTTCCTTAGAACTATTTTCTCTCTCCATTATTTTCAGCACCCTCTCAAGGACCTTCACATCTTTCCTCAAGTGTGGTGATCTAAGTAGACTCAGTACTCTGGTTGAGGTCTAACTAGAAGTCCAAACAACTTCAGAGCAACTCGCCTGCTTTTGTACTCAATACCTCTACTTATGAGGTCCAAGACCCCACATGGTTTGCTAATCACTCTGAAAATCCTGCCACCATGAAAGAACAATATGCATGTATCCCCAGGACCCTCTGTTCCTGCATACATTTTAGATCTAAACTAAATCTCTCCATTCCTTGTATCAAAACACATCACCTCACACTTCACTGTCTGTATTAAGTACCTTCTGCTACCTGTCTGCCTATTCTACTTGGGTATAGATGTCCCGTGCAGGCAATTTGTAATAATTTGTGTGCCACTCCTCTAAGTTTGGTATCATCAGTTAATTTTGAAAGTTTACTTCATATTCCAAGATCCAAACTTATAAATGCAAGCAAGAAAAAGTGACGAGTAATCTAGTAGTTCCAAATATACAGTTCTATTGAAAGCCTTCTCAAAATCCACATCTCTTTGTTATATTTGTCTGAACAATATTAAGCCCTTGCTGCCATTGGGAAGAAGAACAAGCATTCCTGCATTAATGTACTCAAAACAGAGTCTTTGGGAACATATCTAAACTTGATTTGTAGCTCCCAGAAGGAGGGGTAGAAATTTGGCCTAGGTATCCATCATTTGGTTCTCTCCCATTTGGTATCTTTTGAGTTCATTTAGGTGAGTAATTTAGAGAGAATGGAGTTCTAGTTTCCCCTGACAATATTGAGTGAATAGTATTTATATTTCTTAAACTGTGCCTTCAGCTACATGTTCAGCTGAATACACCACTAAAAAAGAATAAATGTAACAATTATAACATCAACCAGGTGGGAAAAAAAACAAAAAATTAAATTGTGAAGATATTTGAAGGTTTTTTTTTGGAGGTGCTGACACTAGAACTGTTATCAAGTATATTCATATCTTCCTCCTGTTTCTGGAAAGAATCACAGTAGTAATAATCAAATCACAAGAATGGAGGAAATTAAATTCTGGCTAACATTTGGCGGAGGGGAAAATATCCTCTTTGTTTTCTAGGTTATGTGGACTGGATTGCCTTGCCAGAATTTTCATCTGTTAATATGCTGTGCTATACTAGACTCTGAAAAACAGAAGATAATGGAAAACCATTATGGCTTTAATGAAATTCTAAAGGTACTTAATTATTTATACACTAAAAGATCAGATGCAGAGTTGCATGTTTTGCCAATATTTCAGATCAGAATCAAGCAGTTAGTTACAGCACAGAAGGAGGCCATTCAGCCCATTATGTCAGTGCTCCAAAGGAGCTGTTCACCTCGTTGCCATTTCCTGTGTTAACCCCATACACCTGAACCCTCTCCCTTTTCAAGTAATGATTGAATTCCCACTTGAATCCCTTGATTGAAGCTGTCAAGCTCTGCATTCCAGATCTAACCATGCAGTCAGTGAAAATATTTTTCCTCATTGTTGCTTTTGCTTCTTTTGCCATTACCTTAAATCTGTGCCATCTGTGCCTGGATTTTCCGGGGTCTGGCAATCCCACATAGATTACTGCTCCAGGTTTTACAAAAGAAGAGGGCTCCTCAGTTATGAATGGAGATTCTAATCAAGGCTTCTCCAGAAGTGCAGATCTTACTTCTATTCTGACAATTCTTTAATAATGTAGACCGGTCAGCGGTAGGCAAACCATGCCCCTGTTTCACAACAGTCAGCTGCAGTATTCTGAAATGTAAAGGTCTAGACAGCATGTTGACAGCTGCTGTTAAAAATTAAGTTCACGAGGTAAGTGTGATTTTCAGCTTCCCTGAGGGTAAGGTGTTGGGAAGGTGGGCTGCCAGGTGAAGTGGCTGCCAAGTGGTAGGAAACAGGGTGTTCAATTGGTAGGTGCAAGTTGGCAAGGGAGCCAGGTAAGTGATGCAGTGTTTGGGATAGGTCGACAAGGGTGTGTGTTAGATCCGGCAATGGAGTGTGTGGAGTTAGGTTGGTCTGGGAGGGGAATAGATGGAGGTGGGTCTGCGGTCACGTTGGGGTCAGTTAAATAGTTACTCGGGAGTAAGACTATAATAGCCTAACTTTTCCGGAGTGGTTATTCATTTAATTTCATTGAAACCCTCTGAAGTATTGGATTTAAATTGAGCCTTTTGGAGATTTTCAAGCACAGAGAAGTTGCCCAGTGAAACCTACAATTTTCCAGACAATTAATTTAGAATCTGCTATGATGGGAATTCCTCAGGGTCCCCATAAGCAATTCCAATACAGACTGGAATAATGAATCCCTGGTAAATGGAAAATCCAGGCTCTAATTCTTAATCCTTCTACCAATGGGCACAGTTTTTTCCCCCCCTTATCTAATATGTCCAGACCATTTTATGATTTTGAATATCTCTATCAAATCTCTTCCCAACCTCCTTCAAGGAAAACATTCTTCATACCTAGGGATGAGAAATGTCATTCTCCTGAATCTTTTAAAAACACAGGCAGGCTTAATCTTCCTTAAACTTTATATAACGCAGGATTTGGCTTTTTTTTCTCCTTGAAATCCACATTGAGGACTTCTTATTTTTTGTATTCTTCTTAGCACATCAATGAACTTTCTTTGAAGTTGGATGTAGAAGAAGTACTTTGTAAAGCAGAGGCAATTTACTGTCAAATGATGAAATGTAAGGTGAGTGATGTGCCATGAAGTGTTTAACCTTACAGTAATGAACTATGCTTGTCAATGTGACAAGCCTTTTGGATCACCAGGTGCATTTTATACCAGCTGTTAATTAAAGTATACATGCTTTTATTGCATAGAGAAATACTGTTAATGTAGATAATATTATAATAAATTTGATAATCTTCTCAAGTTATTCATTAGTGTTTATAATTTTGACCAGCGAAAGTAGCTGTAATATGTTGTCATAAATGATTCAAGCTATCAATACAGTTTAATTAGATTGTGTGGTACATTTTGTTTAAACAAACATATTTAAAAACATTTGTTTAATCTTACTAGTGTTATGTTGTGTCTACACAGTCTATTTGAAATTATATGTACAATTCACTCATGAATGCATATTGGCTCAGTTTCAAATATTCATGTCAGTTCTGAATGCATACTTTTAAAAACTCACTTGATCATCTCTGCTGTTACGTAGACTTATCAGTTAATATGGAGAAATTGCAAAGTAACAAAAGGTTTTCCATGGCAACCTTTGACTACCACATTCCAATTTCCTGTATGCTGTCGTTGCCAAGGTCACAGCTTAAAATTACAATACCATGAGTATATTTTATGTAGAATAGAAATAACTTGAAATTAAAGTTTACTTTCTTTTTAATTAAATTATTCTGTGTATTGTGTAGGATTTGCCGCAGGCTGTTGGTGAAATTCTCGGCCTAAAGGATAGCACAGTTATAACCCCTGATTTGGAAATTAGTGCACCTGAGACAGGGGTTCCCAAAAATTCCTGGCGGGCAAACCATTCAGATTTGGCAGTGGCTTCCTTTATGCAGACAAATGAAAACTTAGCCGAACATACGGACACTGCTCAGAATGGGCACAAGACAACCGCTGTAGAATGAAGCTGAAATCTGAAATTTTGTAACCCCAGCCAAGTGAGATGCCACAATTTGTTTACTTTTTTGCAAAAGTCTTCGTAGATAACATATCAGTATTTGGAATCATCAGTGGGTCTAGATATGTTTAAGACAAGAAAGTGCAAGATTGGTATGGGAAATTCCCCTGTTGCAATTCCAAATGTTTTTTAAAAATGAATGCAAAGAAAGTGTACTTTTTCTAATTGCTTAAAACCATGAGGGCCTTCGTATGGAAATGCATTTTTCAGACTTCCTCGTGTCAAACGTGAATGTTGAATAGTAATGAGGTTTTGTTTCATATTAAGAAAGTAACAATTATTTTGTTAATTCATGAATGCTTATCTAATTAGTATCTGTGATTTTATTGAAAGAGGGTTTTCTCTCAAAAATTGCTCCTGAAATCAAAGAAATTTTTTTGTGGTCTTCGAATAAAATTTATAATTAGCTTGTCCAATCCAAATAGGTGCTTAAAGCCTGTCTAAAATGAGCACTTGGTGTGATATTTCATCTTGATCAAGATTTAGGAAAACAAACATTGTGGGTGGAGGGTTTTGGATAATGGTCAGCTGTTGGTTAAGTTTTCACAAAGCTCCACCAGACAAATTTATTCTTGAAAGAAATCTAATATTTTAGAGCTACTGTACAGATTTTGACAGCGCCAACAAAATTGATTGCAAGTATTTGTAAAATAACCTGTGAATATTGCAAATGAGACTTCAGCAACTGAATATTGTATTCTACAGTGCTGTAGAGGAAGAAGTTGCTTACAAGTTTTGCTGCTGTGATACATTATTATATGCAGTATTAATTAAAGAATATTCACCACATTATTACATTAAATCTGAGACTACAAAACCTGAAGTTAGTTGATAGCAGGAGAGTTCTTTTCAGGGATCCTGTAAGGTTTAGCACTGCTAGAGATTGTCAGAACTGCCAAGTAAGGTATTTTTATTGCAATTAATGGAATGCTTAGTAGACAAATATCCCTGATCAAAATGCAAAACAAAAAATTATATAATCTTCTAATCTACTGAGAATATATTTTGAAAAGCATATTTTTAAGCTACTGCATCTCCCATCCATACTCTAATGTATGGTTAATAATTAACGCTTGTTCAATAAATGTATAACTTGATTTACTTTGATTTTTATTATAAGAAGAAATGTACAGTGGCACAATTTCTAACAGTTGTATAAAGCCTGAAATTTTGTATTTTGACTGTGTACAAAAGTAAATGTAATATATAACTCTCCTTTCTAACATATGTACTGTGTGTTCACAAGGGACTATTTTTAGTACAAATATGTTTTGTTGAAAAGGAAATCCCTGTTTGCACTGCTTTTTATTACGGAAAACTCAAGATCATTTTACTTTACAAAGGCATTAAAGTCAAGTACATGGAAGAAAGGCGTAAAATTACATAAGTTTGTACGTTACCCATTAATATAAATGTAACAAAGAAACTTTCAAATTGAAATAAACATTCTTGAAGAGTTTAGTTCAAACGGAGTTTCTGGAAAATGTTAATATGATATCTCACAGACTAAAAAGCTCCGACTTAACAAACAGTCAATAATAATGCCGTTGCCTGAGCAGACACTACTTGGTGCTTCAGCTCTGATAGTAGCTCTACTTATTTTGAGTTAAACTTAGAGCATTGATAACCATGAAACAAACTTGATGTTTAAAATATTTAAAATCTTTACTTTCTTAGAATATATTCTATATATTTTTCAGTGTGTAATATGCCTTGTTTAGTTACATAAAGTAAATTACCATGGAATGGGACAATACAATAAGGTAGGTTGGAGAAGCCTATAACACCTTTTCTGAGGGTATTCATCAGTTAAGATCTTTACCTGCATTTGAGGAGCATGGGTGGTGGTGTTTTCTTTATTGCCTACTGCTTCCACTCAGCATATCTTGGTGTTGTACATCATTCAAAATAATTAGACATAATATAATATTTTCCATGCGAAGGCCATACATAGATTTGAACAGAACAGCAGCTTATTGCCCTGTGTATTTTTACAAAAATGTTATGAAAAGTTTTATGGAGGTGCCATGCCACAGCACCTGTATTAATGACATAAATCACAGATAAGAAAAAAAAAAGTAAAAATTAAGGCCAAGTTCATCTCGGATCCGTTTCAGTACTGGAAACACCAATTAAAATGATGAATGCTGGAATACCTGGATGCTGCCACTGAAGAAGACCTCCATGTCGGGACAAGACCACCAAACCGAGACCACCCCTCCGGGACATGGTGACCACCATGCTGGGACGAATCTGCCCCTCCAGGACATGGCGACTGCCCGCCGGTCTGTTAGAATACCCATACAGTAGACATTATGACTGGTAGATACTGCAAACGGTTCTTCTCAGTTACTTCACAATTGTTCCTGAAGGTAGATCTTGTACCCTTTTAATCTTGAAGCAAAATTATCCCTGTATGGAAAATTGCATGCTCCGTGGATGAATGATAATATAATTGCTGTAATCTGTACACTTGATCGAATGTTATAAAATGCTGTTAGTTCTCTCTTCTTTAGCCAAAGTATTAAATCTGGCTAAGGTTTGGACTGGTTCATTTAACTAATACGAATTTATTTGGAATGATGTGGAGATATGAAACACAAAAGATACATTTTAAAAAAGGAAAGAAATAAAGTATATGCAGAAGAGATTAAAGGAACTAAATGGATAACTGTCAGAGGTAGAGCCACTATAGACGAAATAGCTTCCTTCCACATGGAAAAAATGTCTATTATTGATTTATAAATCCTTTGTTTGTCCAACTAAACATTTTTTAAGACGGATTCCTCAACACTGTTTTCTTGAAATTGCAATAAACCAAGTTATTACATTGAAAATTAAATCCATTTCCATTTATAGGTACACTGTTTAAAGCTTATTTGTAATGAAAATTTTCCTTGAGCTGGGGGAAAACATTTACAAACTTGCAGAAATTTTTAGTTTACACAATTATAGGGAGTCCAAGAAGAGTACTAGCATCCTCTGAAGGCTTTAATTTCCTGTTGCCCAGGAAATTAGCACAGATCAACTTCATCTTTCGTTCAGTTTATGCCTCACATTTGTTCTTTGTTGGTGATATTTGCTTTCTCCAAATTTCTTATTGGTTTAAAAAGATTTATTGTGCAGTGTTTCAATAGCTATGACATACATTCTTTGCCATTTGTAAGGAAACTACTTTTATTAAAAATGTGCCATAAATTCTTGACGTGGAATATTTTGTCTCTGTAGGATGCTGTCTTTTTAGTTAGGTACATAAAATTACATTTATCTCAACAATTTATTGTTTCTTACATTGTAAAATGTGAATTGATAATATTGTAGACTAAAATGATCAGTTATGTTTATATCTGCCATTGCAAAAAACATCTGAGTTTCACAATAACCTCATGCTGTTCAGTTGAAACCTCAAACTTTTACTTCGGAACTAATGAAGGTACAGTATTTGTGAATTGGTTTTACTTCCTGATTTATGATTACGCATGGGAACTCCTACCTCCTAGAAGGTATTTCTTCATTTTATGACACAGTAAAGACTTCTTACAAAGAAAACCTCTGCAGACATTTGTACGTACCTTGTTTTCTTTTGTAAGGGAAAGAAATATATCCCTTCATGGGAGTGCATCTATTAATTAGTGGGATATAAAATTTAACTGTTTATGAGCTTGCCTCCATCCGTAGATTCTCATCCATTATCAATTATGGATAATTCTGGGCAGCACACCTGTACCACTTAATTTTGCTTGGTTATTAATACTGGAAGCTGACTGCAAATGTTGTCACTGTCAACTATTAAGTGAGGGGGGAAGAAAGTTCAAAACAGCTCTGATTATATTTTTGATTGTAGCAAATATTATGATTCTAGCTGGTGTTAATACTTGAGTCAGATTCCAGACTAGTATTTAGCTTGACAGTGCTCTTTCACTGCAACACAAATATGCTTTGCTGCAGTTTTGGCTCAACAATAAAACAGAAGTTTATTAGGCTATTAAAATTAAGAATAAACCAAGCTATTTGTATGTAACATACATTTAATGATTTAGAAACAGTGCGTAAAACACTTTGATCCCAAAATTGCACATTTACAGGACTTAGCAGAGAGAATCCTCTTCTCTTTTGTACCACAAGGCTTAATTTAACTGTGGCTTCAACTCACCACTTTGAGAATTTAATAACCTCATCCTGGAGCCTTCATATAACTGACTTTAGAATTTCTCAGCTTCAAATTATTCCTTCAGGTTGAAATCAAATACTTCTGGTCTGGAACTTTCAAATGAAACTGCTTACACTGAAGTAACATATTAAGAATTCAAAACCATCTCCATTAATCAGAAGCAATTAAATTGTAAATTCAGCTTCAACCAAGACTTCTGCAAAACAACCAAACTGAAATCCAAAAGTTTATTCCCAAGCCATCAGTGTTTCCCTAATCAAAAGTAAAAAGAAAATAATAATCTTTGGCCTTCTGAACTGAAATCCTGATGCACTTTTACTTGTTTGCTTTTAGAATCTCCAAAAACTATAACGGTCAGACTGTTTTAAAAGAAAATGGCTAGAGTAATACCTTCAAGTTAATCATTGAGCCCCTTCAGACACAAACCAAAACCATATTCCAATAGCTCAAATCTGAACTCTCCAATAAATGGTATTAAAATATAGATAAATTATGTTGCGTGTATCCCCAGGAAAGGATGAAAATGAATCTTTAGGTAGTGTTTTCATTACTAATCTAAAATTATCTTAACATTATTGCGATGTTCACATTAACACTAAGTGACATTGAAATTAAACATACAATTGGTTACAGTGCTACCATGTTTTACATTAGTCATAGAGTTGTACAGCATAGAAACTGACCTTTTGGTCCAACTCGTCAATGCCACTGAAATATAAACTGATCTAGTCCCATTTGCCAGCATTTGGCCCTTGCCCCTCTAAACCCTTCCTATTCATGTACCCATCCAGCTACCTTTTAGATGTAATTGTACCAGTCTCCTCCTCCACCTCTGGCAGCTTGTTCCATACCGGCACCACCCACTGCATGAAAATGCTGCTTCTTCAGGTCCCTTTTATATCTTTTCCCCTCTCATCTTAAACTTATGCCTTCTAGTTTTTGACTCCCATTTCCTGGGTAAAAGACCTTGGCTATTCACCCTATACTTACCCCTTGTGATTTTCTAAACCTCTACAAGGTCGTCCCTCAGCATTTGAAAAAAGCCCCAGCCTATTCAGCCTCTCCCTATAGCTCAAATCTTCCAACATCAGCAACATCCTTCTAAATCTTTTCTGAACCCTTTCAAGCTTAACAGCATCTTTCTTATAGCAGGGAGACCAGAATTGAATACAATATTCTAAAAATGGCTTTACCAATGACCCTGTGAATACCACATCATTGTGTCCTTCATATGCGCTCTTGATAAAGCATCTGCTATAGCATTTTCTTTTCCAGGGAGATGAATAATTTTCAAACTATATGATTGAAGAATTAAACTCCAGCTAAATATTTGTAAGTTTTTGTACCAAACTTCTTCAAAAATAAAATCAACAGATTACGGTGCATAAATGACAATACCCTTCAAGGTGTTCATGATGTAAATTTCAGAATGATGTAGCGCCAGCACACGACTGTTTCTTTTTCAGTGGCTGAATATTACCGATATGCAGTCAGTTTCTTTGGAAAATAACTGACCGACCATACAATTCCTGTCTATTTACCTTGCAGTAAAATGGTCCCCATACTCATATTGCTAGGTGATACTTGGCCTTATTTCAGTGTGGCTAAAATAAATCACCTTTGCCTTGCCAAATTCACTCAGCCAAATTGGTTACAAAAAGCCAATTTGTTCATCAATCAAAAAGTTTGGTAAAATGGTGTAGATGTTATGCCCAGTTTTGAAAAAAACAAAATAATGAATGTAAACAACAGTTACATAGTCCTTCAATGACTATGTAGGTTAATCTATCGAATGCTGCGAATGCACTTTCCATTCCATATGGCATGAGTTTGCATTGATGTTCCTTCACTTTGCTTGTGGATTAGAATATCTGCCATCATAAATGGAGCCTCCGATGAAGTGGTTATTCTACTCCACTTGGAATTTATTCTGTCCAGTCCATTATGGGTTTATATATGGGGTCCAATTCTGTATGTTTGTTGATTGAAGTATGGGTGGAGAACCATGCCTCTAGGAATTCCCGTGCATGTCTTTGTTTGGCTTGGGCTACTGTTGTCCCAGTTAAACTAATGGCCTTCATTGTCTGAATGTACCGATATTAAGGAGAGTTCATCATGCCGTTTTGCTGCTAGCTGATGTTCGTGTATTCTGATGGAATTGGATCCCATGTATAAACCCATACAGATCAAAACCGGAAATGACAGTACTCACCATAACAGACCAGACAGTATAAATTCCCAGCGGAGTAGAACAACATCGCTTCATCGGACGCTCCATTGATGATGTCACCTAGCACGTTGACGAAATGTCCGAACAAAAACAAGCCAGCTCAGCGAGCAAGTCAACAACCTCACCCACAACCCGAGCTACAGATCTTTGCTAACACTTAAACCGACGTCTTAGTGTATGCTCCATGGGTGAATTTGGTTAGATAAGGTGAGAAAATGCACCAGGACTTATGGCAGAAAACTTCCAAAACACACATCACAACTCAGACTTAATCAGAGAGAGACAGGTTTCAGCCCCATCTGACAATCTCCCAACTGTAATTATGTGTGATGTTTCATTGTCATCTGTTAGTCTGCTGATTCTCTGGTTCTTAGTATTTGATGCTCATTTAAATAAGGTTTTAAATTTGCAGGAATGCTATTTTTGATTTCTTCCATGATCAAAATTTCCCTTACACTCTGAATAATTTCCCCTAGCTTAGTGACCTAAACCACTGATTGCACAGCATTTCTTTTTCTTTGCAAATTCCACGTCTGATGAGGTTTCTTTCTTGTAGTCCTAAATATTAATTTTAAGCTTCAAGCATGAGCTTTTAAGCATTAGTTATTGCCTCCAACAGTTTTGCACACTGCAGATGTCTTCTGACAAGCCTGGCAGCATCAGAGGAGCAGGAAAGCTGACGTTTCGGGTCAGGATGAGAGGGAGGGTTGGTCTTGGGATGAGCCCCGGGGGAGGTTCATGACAAAAGACAACACCTGCCAGTCACGAACCACTTCAACTCCCCCTCCCACTGCCTGGACGACACGTCCATCCTGGGCCTCCTCCAGTGTCACAATGATGCCACCCGGAAACTGGAGGAGCAGCACGTCATATTCCGCCTTGGGAGCCTACAACCCAATGGTCTCAATGTGGACTTTACCAGCTTCAAAATCTCCCCACCCCTGGCCTCATCCCTCAACCCTCCCTCTCATCCCCGCCTCCTTGACCTGTCCATCTTCTTTCCCACCTATCTGCTCCTCCCACCTCACTGAACAATCCCCACCACTACCTACCTGCACTCACCTATCGCCATCCCACCTACCTCTCCCAGCCCCTCTTATGCCCGCCTCCCTGACCGGTCTATCATCTTTCCCACCTATCCGCTCCTCCCACCTCACTGACCAATCCCCAACACTACCTACCTGCACTCACCAATCACCATCCCGCCTACCTTCCCCAGCCCAACCACCCCTTCTCTATTTATTTCAGAGCCCCCTTCCCCTTCCCCATTTCTGAAGAAGGGTCCTGACCCGAAACGTCAGCTTTCCTGCTCCCGTGATGCTGCCTGGCCTGTTGTGTTCCTCCAGCTCCACACTTTGTTATCTTAGACTCCAGCATCGGCAGTTCTTACTATCTCTTCTGACAAGCCAGTGTACTCAGTCATTGCTGCACTTGTCAAAATGATCTGTAACATTAAAATAACAATTGACCTTTTCATTTGTCCAGTTACCTTGTCAAATGAGGTGAAATACCTAATGACTCAAATTTTAGCAAATTTAAGCACTAAATGTAGATTTAGTTCAATCATATCCCACTTTAGAATCAGAAACATCCTCCAAGGTATTTTCTGAAGAAGGGTCCAGACCCGAAGCGTCAGCTTTCCTGCTCCTCTGATGCTGCCTGGCCTGCTGTGTTCATTCAGCTCCACACCTTGTTATGTCAGACTTCAGCATCAACAGTTCCTACTATCTCCAAGGCATTATTTCCTCCTTATGCCTTTACTCTAGGTTTTCCTTTGGACAACTCATATTCTCTAAGTTCTCTCTTTGGTGCTCGTGTTTTATTTCCAAATTCTTCTATTTGTCCTCTTCTTCCCTTTCCACTTTAAATTGTCTTAACTCTATATAGCAATGCCTTGAGGAGTTTCCCCAATTCAAGTCTTTTCACCTGTCTTTATGTTCAGTTTTTCCATTTCTAACTGTATTCTAGCTAATTACATTCTTGACATCATATTTTCTGGTTCCTTCCTTTCAATTTTAAGCAATGGTTAATTACTTGAAGCATAACATCCTTACAAGATCCTGCTTTTCCTTCAATGTTCAATTAAGCCACTAACCCTCAGTTTAGCCTTAGTCAAAGATCGTGAAACTGGATCTGATGTTGATTTAATTTGCCTTGTTGCAATTGTTGCTGTTGCTCCCATGGGGTAGATTTTAAGACCATAACTGCCCAAGGAAAATGTGTTGCTTCGAACATAGCCTTTATGAAAACCTATACAATAGAAACTCTACGGTGTGGAAACAGGCTAATCACCCCATTGAGTTCACACCAACTCTCTGAAGGGCATCCCACCCAGACCCACTCCCTTACCCTATAATCTTGCATTTACCATGGCTAATCCACATAACCTGCACATCTTTGGACTGTAGGAGGAAACCAGAGCACCTGGAAGAAACCCACACAGATCCGAGAAGAATGTGCAAACTCCACACAGAGTTGCCTGGGGCTGGAATTGAACCAGTGTCTTTAATGCCTTGAGGAGGCAATGCTAACTATTGAACCACCAAGCAGCTCATAACGTGTTTAAAAGGGCACAGTGTTTGATCCTGTTGAAGACATTGTATTGCTCCAAAGTTTTTTTTGGAATTGGTAGCAAAGAACAAAATGTTCCATGTATGGTAAAACTGTTATCCACCCTGTCTTGGATCTGAAATAGAGA
>NC_063349.1:41309750-41313686 GCF_021869965.1 Rhincodon typus
AGTATCGTGTGCAGTTTTGGGCCCCATATCTCAGGAAGGATGTACTGGCCCTGGAGCAAGTTCAGAGGTGGTTCACGAGAATGGTCCCAGGAATGGAAAGCTTAACATATGGAGGAACGTTTGAGGACTCTGGGACTTTACTCAATGGAATTTAGAAGGATGAGGGGGGACCTAATTGAAACTTAGAGAATACTGAATGGCCTGGACAGAGTGGATGTTGGGAAGATGCTTCCATTGGTGCGAGAGACTAGGACCCGAGGGCACAGCCCTAGAGTAAAGGGAAGACCTTTTAAAATGGAGATAAGGAGAAACTTCTTCAGCCAGAGAGTGGTGAATCTATGGAATTCACTGCCACAGAAGGCTGTGGAGGCCAGGTCATTGAGTACATTTAAGACAGAGATAGATAGGTTCTTGATTATCAAAGGGGATCAAGGGTTACTGGGAGAAAGTGGGAGAATGGGGTTGAGGAACTTATCAGCCATGATTGCATGGCAGAGCAGAAGGGCTGAATGGCCTACTTTCTGCTCCTATGTCTTATGGGCTTATGGTAATGGTGTTGGTCAAGCATTTAGGTATACCAGAGGAACAGGCAAGTGCAGTGGAGTTAGGAAAAATAAATTGCAAATTTAGACAATTGGAGTTAGAAAAAGATTCCTAGCTGAGGAAAAAGAAAGGCAAAGAAGCACTTTAGCATAAGAAAAAAAAGAATTTAAACTTCAAAAGTTGATAATTAACCACTAAAGTCAAGTTAAAAGGATGGAGATGAAGATAGGCTAATTGAGGAGGGGGGGTGATATTGAGCAAACGCATCATAGCCGAAGACCTGGTAGAGATATATACAAATGTCAAAACATTTTCATTGAATTTTGGTAAAAATGTCGAAGCCTTTTACATTTACTTTTGAGAAATTGGCTAAACAGATGACCTGGCTAGAGGATATGTGGGTAATATTAATTCCGACCAAGTTGGTAGGCAGGGCTAGTGAAGGGTTGCAGCAGTGTCAGATGAAGTGTCAAGACAATATGAAGAAGTAAAACAGGCTAACTTGAGTGCCTACGAATTGGTACCAGAAGCATATAGACAACAGTTCAGAAATATAAGGAAGGAACCAGGTCAGAGTTATGTCGAGTTTGAAAGAATTAAACAAAGCAACTTCAATAGGTGGATAAGAGCATTAAAGATAGAAAAGACATGTGAGGATCTTAGATTATTCTGCTGGAGGAGTTCAAAAACTCTCTTCCAGAAATGATAAGAACTTGTATTGAGGACCAGAAAGATATAGCAGCAAGAAGAGATGGCAGATGAATACATATTAGCGCATTAGTCAAAATCTAGCTTCTGACAGCAATTTCATTCCATGAGGGATAGAAATTGGGAAAGAGGAAAGTCCTTCAATGAAAAACAAAAAGTAGATCACATTGGGAACAGCTTACCACATGTGGAAAAAAATACCCAAGAGGGTAAGAAGGAGGTGAAAGGCCTCTGGTGTTTCTGCTGTAATAGAGGGGGACACGCAAAGTCACAATGCTGGTGGATTAAGAGAGGCACTGAGGAAAAAGGAGGTAAAAGAAGCTAAACAAGGGGGATTAGTTGAGGTAGCGAAGGAAATCCCATGAGAAGTTGAGGAGAGTGCACAACCTAGTTACAGGCTAGAAAGTAAAATAGTGCCTGATCTCTTCAAAGACTTCATCTGTGGGTAAGGTTTACTCAGGAAGAACAGGTGGAGAATATAATGAAGTCATAATATTGAGAGATATGGGAGCTGGTCAGCCTCTAATAGTAAGAGATGAAAGTATTTGCACTCATGAAATCTTTTCCAAGAGGTGATAATCTGTGGACTAAATGGAGAGAGATTTCAAGATTGGGGAAGTCACAGTGGGAGTGATTGAAAGTGCGTTTATTCCAGGAATACAGTTTGTTCTTGGAAATGACCTAGCCGGATCAAAGGTAGGAGTGATATCTATTGTCGTGGAAAAGCGGAAAGAAAACCAGGGAACTGAAGAGCTAACAGAAAAATACCCTCGTTTTTCCGGACTGTGTGGTGATAAGATCTTAGTCATAAGTTAAATCAAGAAGGGAAAACCAAAGAGAAAAATGAAGGCGTTGAGGTCCAGTTAGCTGACGCCCTCTTTGATGAAATGGTAAAGGAAGAACCTCAGCAGGTAGAGGATCAGGCGGAGGTGTTTAGTTCTGAAAGACTAATGGGGTTACAACAAAAATAAGACAATAATAGATTTATATCATTATGCCTACTTGGAAAAGGAATTAGAATGTATTCCAGAATATTATTACCTTAAGGATAGAATCCTAAGGTGTAAATGGAGATCTCGGCAGGTTAGTGCAGAGGAGAAATGGCGGAAGTTCACCAGCAGATGGCAAGAACTGCAGAAGCTGGAGTCAGATGTCACAGTGTGGAGCTAGAAGAACACAGCAGGTCAGGCAGAGTCAAAGCAGCAGGAAAGTTGACGTTTCGTTTTGGGACCCTTCTTCAGAAATGGGGAGGGGGAAGGTATCTGGGAAATAGAGAGAGGAGGGATAGGGCTGGGGAAAGGTAGGTGGGATGGTGATAGGTAGCTCACCAGATTGTGATACTAGTAGCATACTGACAGGCAGTATGGCAGGTAGCGCACAAATTGTCTATAGGGGTCATCTAGCCGTGAGGAAGACTCGGACACGGAAGCATTTCTATTGGCCTGGATTACATAAAGACGTAGTTGAATTTTACTGTAGCTGTCATATGTGTCCGATAGTAGGAAAGCCACAGGCAGTAATAAAACCAGCACCTTTTGTTACCAATTCCTGCATTTGAAGAACCTTTCATGTGGGTTAGATGATTGTGTAGGTCCCGTCCTTAAAACCAAAAGTGAGAACCAGTATTTGCTAACCATAACAGATGTTTCTACCAGATTTTCAGAGGCAATTCCATTACGGAATGTCAAGGCAAAAACAGCTGTGGAGGAGTTGCTTGCTTTCTTCATCCATTTTGGATATCCAGGGAGATTCAGTCAGACCAAGGGTCCAATTTTACCACCAAATTATTTAAAGAGGTCATGGATAGTTTAGGCATCCAACACTTTAAGTCGAGTGTGTACTATCCTGAATCCCAGGGAGCATTGGACAGGTGGCATCAGACCATGTTGAGGGCTTATTGCCAGGATTACCCAAATGATTGGGATAAAGGTACCCTGTTTATATTGTTTGCTATTAGAGATGCCCCAAATGAGTCGACTCAGTTTACAACATCTGAATTGATATTCAGATACGAAGTAAGAGGCCCTTTAAAATTAACCAAGGAAAGGTTGATTGGGCTGAAGTCCGAGATCTCTCAGTTGGATTATGTATCTGACGTGAGAGAATGTTTAAACAGAGTAGGTGAATTAGCTAGACAATATTTAAAGGTAGCACAACACGTAATGAAGCAAGAAGCAGATAAACCTAAAATTTGTACATTTGCTCATGGACATAAAGTATTGGTATTGTTACCAGTGGTAGGAGATTGCCCTCACAGCAAGGTTTAGTGGTTCTTATCAGATTGAGAAGTTAAATTGGGTGAATTATCTGGTAAGGATGTCAGATTGGGGGGGGAAATATCATTGGTATGTCATGTGAACATGCTAAAACATTACTATGATAGGGAAAGGGAGCCAGAGAAACAAGTAACAGTTACTGCCACTCAGAGTGAGGAATCAAATCCAGATGATTTGGATTTTGATGTGCCTCAGAATAAATTGAATAATGAGGAAGTCCTTAAAGAATGGCATAGGGTGGTAAGCTATCTGTCTCAGGAACAGAGAACTGAATTGAAAGACTTGTTGCAACACTGTGAGGACATACATAGAAATAGGGTGCAGAGGAGATTTACCAGCATGTTGCCTGGTATGGAGGGAAAGTCTTATGAGGAAAGGCTGAGGGTTTTGAGGCTGTTTTCGTTAGAGA
>NC_063349.1:41318686-41349893 GCF_021869965.1 Rhincodon typus
CCCTTCCTCAGAACTGAGGAAGGGTCACCAGACCCGAAACGTTAACTCTGTTTTCTCCTCCACAGATGCTGCCAGACCTGCTGAGCTTTTCCAGCAACTTTGTTCTTGTTTCTGATTTACAGCATCCGCAGTTCTTTTGGTTTTTAAGTAAAGCGAAGAAAGCACTCTGCTTCTAGACTTGGCACCCAGCAGTTGAAGACATGACTACCAGTGGTGCAGCATTTAGAAGTGAGATGTACAAGAGACTAGAATAAGAAAAAAAGCCATAGGCATTTTGGAGGATTGTGGAGCTGGAGCAGGTTACAAATAAAGGGAAGGATGAGGTGGTGAAAGGATTTGGAAGCAAGGTTGAAAATTTTAAAATGAAGACATTACTTGACTGAGAGCCAGTGTATGTTAGTGAGCTCAGGGATGAAAGGGAGCCAGGGGTTTTACCAAGTTAAGACACAGGAAGCACAATTTTGGACAACTTCAAATTAGGGTAGAATTTGGAAAACCAGCCAGAAGTGCAATTGGAATAGTGCAGTCTAGAGATAATGAAGACATGAAGTGGGTGAAATTGCACATTGTTATAGAGGTTGGGATATGTAATTTTGCTCATCACAAGACTAAGAAGTCAGAAACTCATCTTAGAATCAAACATGACACTAAGATTGCAAATAGACTGGCTTAATGTCCCACTTTTTCCATTGAAAGGAATGGAGTCAGTAACCAGGGAATGGAAAACAAAGTGGCAATTATGGCTTTAGTCTTCTCAAGATTCAATTGGAGAAAATTCTGGCCAATCTAGTATTTGCTGTCAGGTAAACACTGATGATTTAGCAACAGTGGAAAAGTTGAGTGGTGCTGCCGAGGTAGACCTGCATGTATGTGAAAACTGACAGCATGGTTTTGGATGATATCGCCAAGAAGCAATATATAGAAGAGAAACAGGATAGAGCTAAGCATAGATCCTTAGGAGACATCAGATGTAACGTAGAACCTGGAAGAGAAGTCATTGCAAGTAACTCTCTGACATTGGTTAGACAGTCAAAAAAAAGTTTTGCAGTGATAGCACTCAGCTGGGTGACAGCAGGGAGATGGTGTAGTCAAATGTCAAGGCTGCAGCAAGCTTGAGAAGGACAAAGATGGAATTTCATAAGATTAGTTGTTGTGAAATTGATAAGAGCTGTTTTGATACAATAACAGTAGTGGAAACCTGATTGGTGTGATTCAGATGTGGAGTTCTGGGAAAGGTACGTCTGGGATTGGAAAGTGACAACATGCTAAAGGACGTTTGAGAGTAAAGGAAGGTTGTCAGTGGAACAGTAATTTCCAAGGTCAAGGATTGAGTATAAAAATAGAGAAGTCTTGCTAAAACTATACAAGGAACTATTCAGAAAATAGTTCTTTTTTGAACTATTTTTTTCTGAAGAAGGGTCTAGGCCCGAAACGTCAGCCTTCCTGCTCCTCTGACGCTGCTTGGCCTGCTGTGTTCATCCAGCTCTACACCTTGTTATCTCAGATTCTCCAGCATCTGCAGTTCCTACTGTCCAAGGAACTATTTAAACCATTCCTGAAATACTGTGAACAGCTTTGGTCTCCTTTACTAAGAAACAATATACTCACATTGGAGGTAATCCAGAGAAGGTTCATTAGGTTCCTCCTGGGTATGGAGGGATTTTCTTATGATGAATGGTTGAGTTGGTTGGGTCTGTACTCATTAGAATTTGGAAGAATGAGCTGTGACCTTGTTGAAACGGGAATGTTTACCACAAAGAACCACTGAGTCTGGGTTCTTAAGTATATTTAAAGCTGAGATAAATAGCCTTTCAATCAAGAGAATCGTGAGTTGTGGGGAATAAGCAGGAATGCCAGATTAGCCATGATTGAATGGTGGAGCAGACCTGATGAGTTGTATGGACGACTTCTACATCTCTAGTCTTAAGGGTTCTTCTTGTGAGAGGTGTGAAGGCAGAAGATGTGAAGGAGTGGTGGACAACAGCTAAAATATTGAATTAAAAAAGGAAGCAAATTCCAGAGCTTACAGCCCAGACAACGGAAGAAATAGCAACCAAAGTGGAGCAATGAAAATTGGGAATGTGCAAAGGTGAGAATTTGAGTAATGCAGAAAACATCAAAACTTGATAGGCTAGCAGAAGTTGGAAGGATGAGCTTGTAGATCAATTTCAAAATAAGAATGAAAATGATAAAAATAGAGGCTTTGTATGAGGGGCATGAATAGGTGATTAGCCAAGGCCTTTTCCCCAGGGTAGGGGAGTCCAAAACTAGGGGGCACAAGTTTACGATGAGAGGGGAAAGATTTAAAAGGAACCTATGGGGCAACTTTTTCACACGTAGGAAGTGATGGAGGCTGGTATAATTACAACATTTAAACGGCGTCTGGATAGCTTTAGGAATAGGAAGGGTTTAGAGGGATATGAGCCAAATGCTGGCAAATGGGACTAGGTTAATTTAGGATATCTGGTTGGCATGGATGAGTGGACTGAAGGGTCATTTTCCATGCTGTACATCTCTATGACTCTGACTCTATGTGGGTCATTGAACAGAGCAAAGGGATTAGAATACTAAAATTAAGATTGTAATACCTTTTGGCTGAGATTAGAATTTGTTAAATTAAATGCTACCCTCCACATGCTGCAGTTGCTAATCTTGGGACTTGGCAACTGCTCCATTCTCTACTTGAGGACCAAATGTGGGTAGTTGGAAATAGTGGACCAAATAATTGAAATCTAACTTGCTTTTATGACAAATGTTCTTTGCTGATAGACATCCTTGAAAAGCGCTGCCAATACTTCAAATGGGCCCTCTTCAAGCCAACTTCATTTCTGTGCAGTGTTTTTTTTTCTCTATTGCTGACCTGTTTTGTTGTCTGTAAATTTGGGTATATGTTTATTATTATTATTGAGCTAATTGTTAAAGACTGCAAAACTTAAAACATCAGATATGCTCCACTTATTTCAAATAAACATGATTCTATTGCTTTGTTTCTTTTTTATTCTTTGTGTAATAGTTTTTGCACCAAAGATCTGCTGTTCCACAAGTTGTCTTTGTCCATTTTTAGGCATCGTTCTTGACCAAAAAACTGAATATCGGAGGCAAAAGAGTGAATATTGCAATTTGGGTAAGTATTCAGATTTGTTAAATTAATTTGGTCATAAACATTTTATGAGGTACATTGATACTGGTGTTGATGTGGTATAAGCCCTGTTTTTCACTAACGTGTAGATTGTAAAATAGTTGTTAAAACATGGACTAATCCCAGTGAAGAGGAAGTTTTTGCTCCACTTCATGTTAATGTCATATTTAGCTTTTATTCAAGTTTCAGATTGAATCTATGCTATAAATGCAAAGTCTGTATAAACAGAATTGATTCCGTAATGATGCTACAGCTGTACCATAAATTTTTTAAAAATGTTTGTAAAATTATACATGTCCTGAAAACAGTTGAATATTATGTATAAATTAATTTTCTTTACCCTTCTCACTTAAAAAAAATTAGATAATGTAATGAATTGTTTTAGTTGTGATAGTCATCCTCATTTTTGTCCTTTTTACAAGCTATTTGAAAAGTACTTCATTGTAATTATTTCCAAAATATTGCTCTAATTGAGCCTTTGTATGGTTCCATTCCCACCTAATAGAACACCATAAGCCAGTGCGTTTCCAGCAATAGCTTCTGTTTGTTTCTCCAAAGGTTTACCTTCAGAGTCCCCTAAAGATCTGCACTCGGCCTCCTCTTTCTTACATATATAGTGTGTCTTGGCAACACTATATGTAAGCCAAAGAGCTGCTTTATCATCAGCAGATGCTTTCCAGCTGTATTTTTCGACCTCTGTGGCTGTCACTGTGCTAGTGAGGCTTGATGAATTTCTTCTTCCACTAACCCAGTGTCACAAAGATGAAAGCCATCACTTTTAACTTTTAACTTTTTACTACAAACTCCGCCCCTATGAACTCCTGGTTACTGTCCAGCAAATGGTAAAGTTTAAAATCTTGATATGGTCAAGTGCGATTGAATTTCAAATTTCATCAGGCTAGTTTCCTTACATTGCATTTCTGGCCTCTTTAACTGCTCAAACTATTCATGCCTTTACCATTTACAGGTTTAACAATTATTTGTTTTCACTGACTTTCCATCCTCCACCATCCGCCAAACCCACACCTGAAGGTCTGCTGTTTCTGACCTTTCTCGTACAGACCTGCCTTCTTCTTGGGCAGTCTTTTGGGATTGAGGATGACTTGTTCTCACTCTAGTTTAGTGAGTTCTGAGGTGGCTGATGGATGATCCTCAGGCACTGCCACATGCAGGACAGGTGGTGCTTGAAGGGTTGGGGCTAATGAGTGTTTTCCTGTTTTGTACTTTATCCAATGGCTCGACATTTGTGTGCTTTTGTCAAAGTCATTTTGTGTTCAGCACCTTTCCAAATAAACACTCTGCATTTTGGTTGGTTACAAGACAGGGACATCTTTAATGAGGACATCTCTGAAAAGTGTTTCCGCTGCCCTCCCAAGTGTCTTCTGCCACAACCGTATTCAGAATAAAACAGTTGCTTTAGAAATCTGAAGTCAGATATAAGGATGACGTGTCCTGCCAAATGAAATTGGCCTTGAATGATTAGTGCCTAAGTGGTGGGTGTGCTGGCTTTGAAGATCCCATTTCCTGTCCCTGGATTTGGAGGATTTTGTGAAGGCAACACTGGCAGTATTTCTGTAGAGTTTTGAGATACCTGTTGTAGGTTTTTAAAGTGTCCAATGCATACAGTCAGGAATGGGGGTGGTGTCCCTGCTGCTTGGTACACCATATCCTTAGTCTTGGGTTTGAGATCCTGGTCCTCAACTAGTCTCTTAAACAGTTGGCTGAACTGGCATGTTAGAGGCAATGATTAACTTCATTATGTATGTCTACCCTTATCAAGAGGAGGATTCCAATATATGGAAAATGGTCCACATTTTCCTAGACATTGCTGTTGATCTTAATTGATGGGGGAAGGTGTTTGGCTGCAGGAGCTGCTTGGAGGAGGACCGTAGTTTTCTTGGTATTTTGTGAAAGACCTGTACTCATTCCCATACTCCCAAAATGTTCCAAGTTCTAACGCCTTGCAACCATCAGTGCCTTCAGTTATCTTTGTTCTCTTCATTGCAACTCTTTGTGTCTACAACTTTCTTTATTTTAAGCCTCCTTCAAATCCATTACTGAGACGTAGTCTCTTGACTTAGAATCCCTACAGTGTGGAAACACATCCTTTGGCCCAACAAGTCCACACCGACCCGCCGAAGAGCATCCCACCCAGACCCATACCCCTACCCTTTTCCCTGTAACCCACTAATTACACATCCCTGAACACTATGGGCAATTTAGTGTGGCCAATCCACCTAACCTGCACATCTTTGGACTGTGGGAGGAAACTGGAGCACCCAGCGGAAACACACGCTGACACGAGGAGAATGTGCAAACTTCGCACTGACAGTCGCCCGAGGCGAGAATTGAACCCGGGTCCCAGGCGCTGTGAGGCAGCAGTGCTAACTGCTGAGTCACCTTCTTGACTCAGCATGCATTTTTATTTGCCCCTCTGTGAAGAATTGGGACTTTTTAAGTTTAATAGTCCGATTATAAATAGAAATTGATTCCAAAGTAGTAGAACATACAACAAAAGTAATTATGAAAACAAACCTTTGTGTTCTAAACCAGGATACCGCAGGTCAGGAGAGGTTCCATGCTTTGGGTCCGATATATTACAGAGATTCTAATGGAGCCATATTAGTGTACGATATCACAGATGAAGACTCATTTCAGAAGGTGAGTTCTTAAAGAATTCGGGCATAGAGATACAATTGAACTTAAAACTGCATGGTTCCACAGTTTTCCATAATGACATAAGTATGCGGAAGAGAAATGGAAAGGCCTAACTTCCATTTAAGTTTTGTGAAATTTTGTAGTCCTTATACAAATTGGCTCATGCAGTAATAAGTGGGGGGAAAAAGAAAATATTATTTCTGATCACTTGGTCTGTAGAGTCATAAAGCACAGAAACAGACCTTTCTGTTCAACTTGTCCATGCCAACCAGATATCGTAAACTGATCCAGCACAATTTGGCCCATATCCTTCTCAACCCTTCCTATTCATGTACCTATCTAGATGCCTTTAAATGACATAATTGTACCTGCCTCCATCACATCCTCTGGCAGCTTGCTCCTTATGCCCACCACCCTCTATGTGAAAAAGTTACCCCTCAGATGCCTTTAAAATCTTACCCCTCTCACCTAAACCTATGCTCACGTTATAACACTCTTCTTGCACAATTCAGTGAATCATTGGTATCTAGATCAAGCTTTTTTGTTATCCCTTTTTCCTATGATTGTATTCATCCTGAAAATAGACAAAAATCCAGAAATCAATTTGGCTAATTGAATTTTTCTATAAAGTATCTTGAAGATTTAGGTTTCCTAAACCCTTTCCGTTGATCTGTGAAGATTTGTGAGAGAAATGATAGGGCGATACTTGGCATACAAATTAAATACTCCATGAAGAAAACTTCAGAACAGTGAGTCTCTTCCTCATACTAATATTGCCCTGAAACTGTCTGTAATTTATTTATAGGAATCATGGAAAAGGAATAAACTGTATTCATTTAACACCTTTCACGACTTCCAGATGTTCTTGAGTGCTTTATTTTTTTGAAGTATTGTAATTTATGAAATTGAACAGTCAATTTATACATTGGCAACTTCTCAAACAGCAATATGGTAACCAGAGTTGAAGAGGGGGCTGATATTCATTGAGAGTGAACAACTGTCCAGGACATTGAAATAATCCCTTGCTGTTCATCAAAATAGTACAGAGGAATTTCCTATGCCCAACTAAGAGGACAGGTGAGGACGTAGCTTAATGTCTAATCCAAAAGATGATAGCTGTAACAGTGTAGCACTTCCTCAGTGCTGCATTGAGCTTTAGACTGGAGTTTTGTTAAAATTCTGGGGTGGAACTTAATCTTCAAATTTGGAAAGCGTGCCATAGCTGACACTTGGATTTTTTTTTTAAAATGCATAGTGAAATTGTGAGTGAATGTTAAACTATATGTTAATATTTACAAAATCTAATGCTTTTTTAGGTGAAGAATTGGGTGAAAGAATTGCGGAAAATGTTAGGAAATGATATTTCTTTATGTATTGTAGGTAAGTATTCATCTCGTTGTCAGCAAATAAATGATTTTTATTGTTTTTAAGTAATTTTCTGAGTTGAATAACGTTGTTTCAGAATTTAGTATCGTTCTAAAGTAACAACGTGAATATTAGCTTGGAAGCATATTACATGCCATGGGATAGAGCAGAGATAGTTGTGCTGATTGGAGATCAGGAAACGTTATAGGTTTCCTGGATGTTGAATTCTTTCTCTGTAAGTTTCCCACCCACAACCAACCTGATAGTCTGTTTGATGGAAAGCCTATACCACAAGACTGCAGCTAATGTGCTCTGGTAGGTGGAGGGGTGAAGAAAAATGGTGTAGGAGATATAACTGAGGGGAGGATTCATAGTGATTGGAGAGGAAGTGGTGTGGGACTGAAGAATCATGAAGGTGGAGGAGGGTTGTTTGGGAATATGTGAGGTAAGATTATTCTGGAGCATTTAAGTTAAGAAATGGTTAAAGATTCTGTTTTATGTCAGCGAAATATTTTTCCCCGAACATTTAGAAACATCCTGTATTTTAAAAGTCGGTATGGAAGATTTCTTACATGTGATATTTTTAGTGAAATTTGAAATAATTTTTACAGCTGTGTTTATGAACTTGCTAAGTGTACTATAGAGAAAACATATTTCCCTTCTATAAAATGCCTTAAATTTATTAGCCCATTCTAAGTCAGGATGTTGTGTGGCTTGGAAGAGAACTTGCAGTTGTGGCATGTCTATGAATCTGTTGCATTTATCTTCCTAGGTAGTAGAGGTCACAGGTTTAGAAATTGCTATCAGGAGAGCCATGGTGCATTACTGCAATTCATCTGGTAAACAGTGTGCACTCTTACTGCCACTGTGCGTTAGTGATGAAGGGAATGATTGTTGAAGGTGGCAGTTATGGCAGAGTCAAGCAGATTGCCTTGTACTGATTAGTATCAAGCATCATGTGTTTTTGGACCTGCATGCATCTAGGCAAATGGAGAGTATTCTTTCTCGCTCCTGACTTCTGCCATATAGATGGTGAACAGGGACTGGGGAGACAGGAGTTGAGTAACTTGCTGCAAAATCTGTAGCCTGTGATTTGCATGTGTAACCACATTATTTATGTAGTTGGTCCAAGTCAATTTCTGGTCTATGGTAATTTCCCAGGACGTTGATCATGGGGTGTTCAGTGATGGTAATGCCATTGGACATCAAGGGGTTATGTTCGTGCTGCTAGAGATGTCATATCCTGCAGTTGAGTGACATGAATATTACTTGCCACTATTAGCCCAGGCTTGAATGTTGTCTCAGTCTTGCTGCAGATGTATGTAGACTATTTAAGTCTCAGGTGTTGTGAATAGTGCTGAGCATTGCGCAATCATTAGCAAACGTTCCCACTTCTGACCTTAGAATGCAGTGAAGGTCGTTGAAGTAGCTGAAGATTGTTGGGCTCAGGACACTTTCCTGTAGAACTCCTCTAGTGATGTCCTGGGGCTGAGACAATTGACCTTCAAAAACCATAACAATCGTCCTTTGTACTAAGTATGAATCCAATCTGTGGAGTTTCTCACTGATTCCCATTTACTCTAGTTTTAATAGTGCTCCTTGATGGCATACTTGGTCTAATGCTGCTTTGATGTCAAATTATGTCATCCTCATTTCATCTCTAGCATTCAGGTCTTCTGTTCATGTTTGGAGTGGGGCTGTAATGAGGTCAGGAGTGAAGTGGCCCTGGCACAACCTAAACTGAGCATCAATGAGCAGGTGACTCTTTGAAAGTACGCTTGATTGAACTGTAATAAGTCCTTCCATCACTTTGCTCAAGAGTAGACTGATAGGGTGGTAATTGGCAAGGTTGTATTTGACCTTTTTGTGCACAGGACATAGCTGGGCAACATTCCACATTGTCAGATGACAGTATAGCTGTACTGGAACAATTTGGCCATGAGTGCAGCAAGTTCAGGAGTACAATTCTTCAGTACTGTTGTTGGAGGATGCTGAGATGGGTCATCCACTCAGCGCTTCTGATGAAAGATGCATGCAGATACTTCAGACCTATCTTTTGCAATGAAATGCTGGGTTCCCCATCATTGAGGATAGGATTATTTGTGGAATCTCCAACTCTTGCCAGTTAATTACAATTTGTGACCAAACGTGGCAGCACTGCAGAGCTTAGATCTGATCTGTTATATGTGGGATCTCTTAGCCCTCTCTATTGTATGCAAATAATCCTTGTATTGTAGTTTCACCAGGTTGACACCCAATTTTGAGGTATGACTGATGTTGCTCCTGCATGCTTTCCTGCACTCTTCTTGAATTAGGCTTGATTTCAGTCTTGCTAGTGGTGGTGGAATGGGGAATACATCAAGTCATGAAGTTGTAGATTGTGGTTGAATACAGTACTCCTGCTGATAGCCACCAGTGCCTTATGGTAGCCCTGTTTTGAGTTGGTGGATCTGTTTGAAAACTGTCCAAATTAGCAGGTTGATAATGTCACTCAGAATGATAAAGGATATTCTCAATGTGAGGGGATAGGACTTTGCAAGGACTGTTCAGTGTTTACTCCTACCACTAATATTGTGGAAAGATGTGTCTGTGACAGATTGAGGATGCATGTTGCAGCTGTACAGGATATTATTAAGGCCACTTTTAGAATACTGTGTTCAATTCTGGTCTCCCTGCTGTAGGAAAGATGTTGTTAAATTTGAAAGGGTTCAGAAAAGATTGACAAGGACGTTGCTGGGTTTGGAGGGTTTGAACTAATGGGAGAGGCTAATAGGCTGGGCATTTTACCCTGGAGAGTCGGAGGCTTTGAGGATTGATCTTGTAGAGGTTTATAAAATCATGAGGGGCATGGATAGGGTGAATAGCCAAGGTCGTTTGTTTTTCCAGGGTAGGGGAGCCCAAAATTAGAGGGCATACGTATAAGGTGAAAGGGGAAACATTTAAAATGGACCGAAGGGGAAATGTTTTCACAGAGGGTGGTGTGTGTTTGGAATAAGCTGCAAGAGATGGTGGTGAAGGTGGGTACAATGTCAACATTTAAAAGGCACTGGATGGATACATGAATGGGAAGGGTTTAGAAGGATATGGGCCAAATGCTGACAAATGAGACCAGATCAGTTTAGGATATCTGGTCGGCCCGGAGGAGTTAGACCGAAGGGTCAGTTTCTGTGCTGTACAACTCTTGACTCTATGTAGATTTTTCAGCACCATTGGTTTAGTGATCTTTTCAAAACAAAAAGACAAAAAAGCCAAGCTTGATATTCATGCTACATAAAATTGAATTTTTTTTTTGATCACCCAGGTAACACCTGCAGAAGTATTAATAATTTGGTAACTAGCTGTAGTCAATGAAAAACTCTCCAGTGTAGAGGTAGTTCATTTATAAAGCTTGAGGGGCACCTCTCCACTTTAGTTGTGTGGGAAGACGAGGAGACAGACCTTCAAACAAAATGCTAGTTACATGAAACAAAAGTGCCTCTTTCTCAATTTAGTGCAATTTTGAGCTGAAAATTGTTATCCATTATTATTAATATGTCTGAAACTTGGTTGGATAATGGTAATGAGTTCAAATTGGAATTCAGTGGTTTAAAGGTTATTTATGGTTAGGACATCTTTCTGTGATGCCTTTATTTTCAAGAAAAGGTGAGTAAACTAGTGAAAATGTTCTTTTCAAACTTCCTTAATTCTTGAGATTAATATTTTAATATACTTTAAGAGTTGTAGTCTTACTTATAAAATCAAATGTCAACAGTAAATCAAATCCGAAGAATGGCAAGGTCAGAATTTAGTTATTTTTACTTGGGTTGGAGATTAGGTTACTGTCTAATACTGTAATGATTTTCTATTTAATCCAAGGGAAACAGTTCTGGCCTTATTTTTCCAGTAATTTGTCACAGTTATTATAAATTAAGTTCCCAAAACAATGTTTACTGTTCATGAGTTCCATCTTTTCAATGCGTGTCACTAATGTCCAAGTGTTAGAATTCCAATATGATCATGAGATTTGTATTTTGCAAAGGGCCAGAAACAAAAACTCAGTTTATGAATTTCAACTTAGTCACAAGATTGTGATCAGCCATTTGACGACATGTCCTCAGTGAGTTTGTTTCTCATTTCAGCCAAAACCTATTTGAAACTGTAATGTAATATGGAGTGATTTAAGGTAACTGTCTCAGACATAAAGTATAATAAAGTAATATTCTGTGTAT
Source organism: Rhincodon typus (assembly GCF_021869965.1). Lineage (NCBI taxonomy): Eukaryota > Metazoa > Chordata > Chondrichthyes > Orectolobiformes > Rhincodontidae > Rhincodon > Rhincodon typus. The sequence goes on from NC_063349.1 coordinate 41,330,057, forward strand.
TTATAAAGATATCTATAAATATATTGCAGTTGTCTTCAGTCAAGTTGTTTGTTGACCTCACCAAGCCTGAGTCCAAATAACAAATAATTCTTTAAATTTCTCATTAGCTTAAATAAATAAATCAAAACATCCAGTTTGGAAAATGATACCATGGAATAACTTCAGTGGTCAAGTGATTTCACATATTTGTGATTTAAAATGAAAGTATCAGCCTGTTGCAATGATTTAGCTTGTTGGATGTATCGTTGAAGAGTAAGATGGCAGTTTAAAATTCAGTTATGCTGCTAATGCAAACCTAAAGCTTGTAGTTTTGCTTGTAAGGGACATTGTCTTGGACGGGAAGTTTGCATTGCTGCTTTGTTGTGTTTTATCTTGGTGAGATAGAAAATATTCACTAGAAGTTGCTAAGAGAAAAATTGATATTCTAAAAGTTAACTGTTTTGATGGGATGATATTTCTTATGGTAGAGGAGGTGACAAGAAGACATCTTCTTAAATTCAAGAAGCCATCTTTTTAAATTGTTGCAAAAGAGTAAGAAAGGAGGTTCGCAGAAATCTCTTCACATAGAGGACTGTTAGAATGCTGGGTGCTTTGTCACAGGTAATGTTTGAAGTAGAAACCACTGCACTAATGCATCTTTTAACAAAAAAAAGTGGAGAAATATTTGAAGTAGAACATAATATTGGGTTCTTGGGGATTAGAGAAAGGCAGTGGGCTTAGTTTTCACTGTTCTCAGAAACAGCCAGCACAAAACTTGATGGGCCAATGTAAACCTACATCATCTCAATCAGGAGCATGTATAGGCTGTTCTTCCCTTTGAGCCTGCCCCACCATTCATTCTGATCATGACTGATCTTCTACTTCAACTTCATATTCTTAGATTATCCCCAAATCTTTTAATACCCAAAAATCTAATGATCTCAATTTTGAATATACTGTATGACTGAGCATCCACTGCTCTCTGCTTAGAGAATTCCAAATATTCACAACCCTTGAAATAATGAAGTTTCTCTTCATTGCAGTACTAAATGGTCCCACTCTTTTTCTGACACTGTCACACCTGGGTTTAGACACCTAAATCAAGAGGTACTGTCTCTCAGCACCTGCCTTAAAACGCGTGTGTGTTTTAATTGACTGCTATAAAAGACATGTAGATAGCACCTATCACAACCACCAGCTGTCCCCTGGTATGTTATGATTAATAAGTTACTTTTGAACTGTAGTCATTGCTATAATGTCGGAAATGCCCTGAAAAAAAACTTAGATACTGACCAGAGAATGCATTTTTTTTTTGTTGATTTAGGGATCTTTAAAATTTCATGTAACTGGTCTAACCATAAACCAAAATAGTTGGAAACCACAGATTGCTTTAGGATTTTGAATTTCCAAAATTTTTGTATGTACTGTATTATTTCCAGAGCTTGGATATGTAAGAATGTGTGATTTTAATTAATGTTCAGACACTACACCCATATATATTTGGTTTAATGGGGAAGTTTTTGGTTTTCAGTTAAAAAAAATTGAAGGAATGGTCGAAATCGCAGAACCTTAGGATTTAATCCTGATTTGAAAGTCATTGGCCATGATGATAAAGATTAGTGGGCTCTTTATGTATTCTAACCAGTTTGAAGGCCTTGTACCTCCGATTCTAATGTTTTTGTGCTCTCTTCATCAGGTAATAAATTAGACCTTGAAAAGGATCGTCATGTATCTGTTGAAGAAGCAGAGGTGTAAGTACACAAAAATTCTGTTTTTCTCTCATGACAATAATCAAATTGCAAAATCATCCTTAATTTAAATGTGTTGATATTAACTGATATTTGTACAGGTACGCTGAATCAGTTGGAGCAAAACACTTCCATACGTCGGCTAAGTTGAACAAGGGAATTGAAGAACTATTTCTTGACCTTTGTAAAAGTGGGTGAAATTTTGCCTCTTACTTGTAACATGTAGTGGATGTTAAGTATTTGGTTAAAAGTATTAAAATTCTATTTAACTGTTAGAAGTAATAAAGGACTCAACATTTCACATGTATCATCAGTGATTCAAAATCTGTTACAAAATGGAAAAAGATGTTCTTCTTGGAAGCAGTTCAATTTAATTGCATGTACAGAAATATAACGAGTTATTTTCCTAATTTCATGTTAGTTTAGCATGTCTAATTAGATATACAGAAATGTTGAATGACTGCAACTAGTTTTAAACATGGCAACAATTTTTTGACACATCCCCTTAGCCATTTTGACAGTTTGTTTCCATTAAATGTTTTCAGTCTGTTAACTTCACAATTCAATCTATTTAGTCCTATTACCTCTTTTAAGATGTGTTTTCTTCATATCCAGTACCCTTTCATATGAATTCTACTTCAATCAATTTCTGCTGTATCATTACTCTGCAAAAAAGACATTCTCCTAACCTCTTTCATGCCTGGACCAATTAGTTGATGTGCCTGGTTAGAAGTTAAACAAACACTTGGTAGTTCACTGTTCCTTGATGCATTCTGTATGGCAATGTCTTTACTAATTGGTGTCAATTACCAAGTAATCTGCACCCTCTCCTCTTGAAGGTTAATTATTATTCCCTTTGAGATTTGGTATTTTTATGTTTCTATCCTGATGAGTGCAAGACGTAAGGTTTTGATAGCAATACTCAGTCTCTTCTGTACCTTCTCCATAGCTTTCACGAGAATTCTAAATCAAGGTGCAAGAAGTGTACGTTACTTAGCCTTTTTTTAAATATAGGCTCAATGTTATCCCTCCACTTTTTTTAAACTAAATAAGTTTTATTTTTGACCTGTTTTCAGGAATGATAGAAACAGCTCAAGCCGAAGAAAGGGCAAAAGGTAATGGCAATGGCCAATCTGCAAACACAAGAAGAGGTGTACAGATAGTTGATGATGAACCCCAACAACAGAGCAGTGGAGGATGCTGTTCTTAACCAACCAAAACTGTTGAGCTTTGTTTTTGACATGGAGACTGCCATGCATCGCATCACATTTCTTATCAGCCGAATGTTGTGTGTTAAGATAAAACTCACCTTTAAAGGACTAAAAGTGCTAAACAAAGTGGAATGTGTGACCAGAAGGTTTTGCTTTTCCTTTTTTTTTACACTTGTCTGAACAGAAATGATCAATGGCCTTTGTCATGAACCTTATATAGAATTGTCTTTTTTTAAATTGAAAAGCTGTATAATTTGCATGAAGCATTTTAGCGTGTAGAAGCTCCAGTTGTATTGTCCTTTTAAAATCAAATCTCTATTATTTAATAACTTATGTACATGTTGAATAGTACACATTTGACTATTTTTGAACATTACTAAATGTGAAAATTCAGTCAATTATTTTCTAGTTTGAGCAGGGTTTTGCACAAGACTCTCCCTATTATGAGTTTATTCATCTATTTCTTAATATGGTGAAAATATGCATAGAAATGTCATATTAAATATTTTATCCACTTTATAGGGCGTGTACATCTTATAAACTTTAGTTTTTCCAAGAGCCAGTGTGAATGAGGGTTGAAAGCATTTAAATAATGGCCCGGCTTTTGCTGTAACAAATGTTCTAATGGCATCGACTGTTGAGTAGACTTATTCCTCAATGTTTAGATTTTCCGTTTTGAAGGGCAAATTGCTGGAATTTGTAGTTGATAATGCTGTGGATGAGGGAAACATGGCACCTGGGGCTCAAGTGAGCAAGACCAGCAACTGTGTCTCCTTAATTTATGAGGCTGAAGGATTGAGGAGTAAAAAAGGAACAATGGAAAAAGAAGTGTAAATTACTGGATGAATTTGATGTCAATTAAATGGAGCAAAAAATATTGGATTTAGAGAGAAGCGAAACCAAGGAAAAATACATTTTTAAAAAATAAAATTTTATATTTTTAAGACCTTCAATTAGTACCTAAAACAATACAATTCCACACCTAAGTGTTAATTTTCAATGCTGGGATCTTGGATGGCAATTTTTGACTGTTATTAGATATTTTAAGAGATACTTGCATTTGTAATAACAATAATTAACTTCATGACAAGTTTTAGTTTGCATCCACTGTGCAAATAAGCACATTCATTGCATCTCAATTATGAAACACTTTCATGAAACTAACTTGGACAGCAATTTTAAGATATTGACATTGACTATGCATATGCTTCTCAACTGAATTTGCTGTCTGATCTATGTGCTTAAATAATGAGGAGAACTATTTAGTCTGTTACTTTGACAGTAAAATCTGGGCCATTGTTTCTGTTAAAGTACATTTATCTCAACAAAATTTGAAATAAAGGGGCAAAATTGGTCTTTCGTAGTGTGAAAAGAGTGATAACGAAACCACCCCGAGACCATTTCCCTACCAACATTTTGGAACTGAAGTAGGCCTTGCAAATTGACAACAAAGGTCTGAGGAAAAGTACAATTTATTGATTTTTTTTTTTGTGCGCAGTGTATGTGAGGAGGAATGTAATTTTTTTTGGATTATGGTTTAAAAGTGCAATGCAAAATTTCTTACCTGTAAATCTAAATCAATGTAATAAATGCACTAAAGAGCCATTTGTGTTAAAGCACTGCTGGGTGTTTCCTTAATTTGGCTTCCTTTCTCATAAATATATCATATTAAGGAACTGTAATGTATTTTAACCTGTTTTGAACACGTGGATGTTAACATGGTAAGTGCAATGGCTATAATGTAAGTGTTGATCTTTATGACCAGTGCTAAAATCAATTATAGTGAAGTTGAGCATTTTACTACTAAATCTCTTGTGAACTTTTTTTTATCATTTTTTTCTTTAGGTAGATATGTTTAGAACCTGTGAAACCATTTAATTGCTTCAAACCAACCATAGAAGGATCAAGTTTAATGAAAAAAAAACTTGACACTCCATTAAACCCAAGATCATAAGTGTGATTTATAAATTTCACAGGCTAAATTAAAAGAGACAAGGGAGGTATTAAGATGATTGCATTGGGGAGGGATGGCTTACCAATACTTTCATGGAAAACAAATGCAGCATTCTTAAAAGAATAATGCTGGACCGCTTCAGATCAGACAAATTTGATCTTGAATGATTGTCAAAGAAATTGAAAGGAATTTAATAAATTATTGGAATAAGAAAGGAAAAATATATCTACATATTATCAAGGACAAAGAATCTAAAAATCAGAAATTGCTGGAACAGCCCAGCAGGTTTGGGTGCATCTGTGGAGAGAAATCAGTTAACTTTTTGGATCCAGTGATCCTTCCTCAGAAATGACCTGCTGAGCTGTTCAGTAATTTCTGGTTTTGTTTCTGATTTCCAGCAGCTGCAGTTCTTTTGGCCCTTATCAAGGAAAAGGGGTTCACTGAAATGAATACAGTATTATACTAACACTAGATTTAATTGTTGATCGGAGGAGCCAAGGAAACTCAGAAAAATGTACATCCATATCAACAAATTACAACAATACAACATCATTTTAATGTAATAGAGCAGTGGCAGAGAATTATTTAGATGTTTAAAAGCTGTACAGGGTTTGAAATTCATGGGTATGTAATAGTAAATTTCATTGCATCATCGCAAGGGAAAATACAAGCAATGATTTGACAGCTGAAAAGTATCCAGTCAAAATTTTGAATTTTGAGATGAATTAGATGGAAAAACTTTGAAGTCTGTCAGAGGGTTTCAAAAGACAAACAATCATTGGAAAATTAATGAATATTGTAATTATTACTTCTTTGCAGAATGGCTAATGTATGAGCATCCATTTCTAAAAGGGTGATAAACATGGCTATTTACAGCATCTCTTCGGTTCTGTGTAATAATGGTATTGATTATCAGGACTTAATTTTAGCATCAAAAACAGAAGTTGCTGGAAAAGCTCAGCAGTTCTGGCAGGTTCTGTGAAGAGAAATCAAAGTTAATGTTTTGGGTTTGGTGACCCTTCCTCAGAAAAAGAGTGTCCTGGAAGGGTCACTGGACCCGAAACGTTAACTTTGCAGCATCAGCAGTTCTTTCGGTTTTTACTTAACTTTAACATTATCACATCAAAAAGAACCAAGTGAACAGAGCAACACTTGTTTATATGACAGGCAAATTTTGGGGTGAAGTAAACTTTTTAACCACTGATCTGCCATTCAGCAAGATCAGGACTGATCTAATTGTGGCCTTAACTCCACTTTCCTACCTATCCGTGATAACTTTTGACTCCCTTGTTTGTCAAGAATATCTACCTATGCCTTAACAGCAACTTATACAATAACATGTTCCAATGTATTTCATGTGAGATCTATAAAGCTAAATAAGACATTCAGCCAGATAGAGGAGCTATTGGGTCAGAAGATAGAAATCTTGGTCATAGTGGTGATTTTAAGGATTGTCTGAAAGGGCAAATGTGAGTTGGAGAGGTACAGGTAGGGAATTCCAGAGCTTGGTTATAGGCAACTGAAGGTAAATCCACTAATAGGTTGTTATTAAAATCGGGGAGGCTTGAGAGTCTGGAGTTGGACAAGTGCAGATTCCTCCAATGATTGGATGACTGGAGGGGTTTACGGGGGAGAAAGAGCTGCATACATATCAAGATGTTCCAGTTTGTTTGTTGTGGTCAAGTAAGTAATCATTTTTGATTTCAATAAGAGATCTTTTGGTACTGTGGCAGGACAGAAGTCTCTCTGTAGAGGTTCAGATATATTATTCTGGGAAAGGTGGCCACAATTTTGAGAGGCAAGAATGTGTCCAGTTGAAGTGTGTTACGGTCAGGCAGTGACTTGGGTAATGCATGTGGTTGAGGATGCCAAGAAACAAGGATGATGTTCAAACATTAAAAGCTGATTCCTTGCTTGGGGGGTTTGTGTCTGATCTTTCAACCCAGACAATAATCTTAGACTTGTGTGAGATAATAAATGATTTAGGAAACTTTAATCTGGAATAAAGTAAGAGTAGTAGAAGGAAACACAAATTCAAATCATAAAAGGTACTTTGTTGTATAAAGTTCATCCTGTTGCAGGTGAACAATTTTTGACATCTGATGAGTGTTTATCCATTACACTTAACCCCCAATATAAATTTGGAAATTAGTTACATTAATGCAAAACTTTTCATCAAGAGATCAAATTAGTCAAAAATCATGGATCTATTTTAAAACATTCTTTAATGTGTTTATCATCTAAGTGCCATGCCAAGGGATGGAAGCGACTATGGTCTTCATAGCAACAACTGGTTGACCTCACTGGAGTTCTTTTTAAGCCTGATTCTAAAGTTGTCCAGCTGCTTTCTTTGCTGCCAGCTGTCTGTTCTTCCGTCAATCCTACTGATAGTGATTAGGCAGTCCAAACTTTCTGTATAACATCCAAAGAACTTTATTTTTCTCCTGTTTGGTTTTTAAGATTCTCCTTGTTCTTCAGCCTCATTTAATACTGTGTCAATTCTTTACTCAAATCAATTCACTTTTGGGTTCCTTCTTAAGCACCAAACTTTTAAAACCATTGATTTTATTTTTATTCTTCAGAAATTGGGAGGGTGGGGGGAAGGGAGCCAGGAATAAATAGAGGAGGGGAGGGGTGGGGCAGGGGAAGGTAGGTGGGATGGTGATAGGTGAGTGCAGGTAGGGAGTGGTGGAGATTGGTCAGTTAGGTGGGAGAGAAGATGGACAGGTTGTGTCAAGTCAAGGAGGCGGGGATGAGAGGGAGGGTTGGTCATGAGATTAGGCCGGGGGGGTGAGGAGATTTTGAAACTGGTAAAATCCACAGTTAGGCCATTGGGTTGTAGGCCCCCAAGGTGGAATATGAGGTGCTGCTCCTCCAGTTTCCAGGTGGCGTCATTGTGACACTGGAGGAGGCCCAGGCTAGACATGTCACCCACGTGGGATTGGGAGGAGGGGGAGTTGAAATGGTTCGTGACCGGAAGATGGTGTTGTTTGTTGCGAACAGAGCGCAGGCACTCTACAAAGCGGTCTCCGAGCCTCCGCTTGGTTTCGACAAGGACGCCACATCAGGAGCAGAGGATGTAAGATGGATGTGCAGGTGAACCTCTGATGTGAAAGGTTTGTTTGGTGTCTTGAATGGAGATGAGGGGGGAGGTATAGGGGCAGGTGTCGCACATCCTGCAGTTGTAGGGAAAGGGGCTGGGGGTGGTGGGGTTTTTGGGGAATGTGGAACGGACGAGGGAGTCGCACAGAAAGTGATCCCTACGAAAGGCAGATATAGGTTGGGCGGGAAATATATCTTTGGTTCTGGGGTCAGATTGTAGGTGGGGGAAGTGGCGGAAAATGATACGTTGGATACGGAGGTTAGTGGGGTGATATGTGAGGAGGATGGGGATCCTGTCTTTGTTTTTGTTGGGAGCAGACGTGCGGGAAACACGAGATGCATTTTCAACCACCAAAGGGGGGTTGTTGCGGTCCTTGAAAAATGAGGACATCTGGGATGTTCGGGAGTGGAATGCCCCATCTTGGGAGCAGACACAGTGGAGGCAGAGGATTTGGGAGTAGGGGATCGCATTCTTGCAGGAAGGTGAGTGAGAGGAAGCGTAGTCTAGGTAGCTGTGGGAGTCGGTGGGCTTGAAATAGATGTCGGTTTCGAGGCAGTCACTCGAGATGGAGACAGGTCTAGGAAGGAGAGGGAGGTATCAGAGATGGTCCAGGTGAACTTGAGGTTGGGCTGAAAGGTCTGCGTAAAGTTGATGAACTGTTCAAGCTCCTCACAGGAGCACGAGGCAAGGTGATACAGGGTCGCAGAGGAAGAGGGACTGTTCCACGTATTCTACGAAGAGGCAGGCATACCTTGGGCCCATACGGGTTACTATGGCCACCCCCTTAGTCTGTAGGAGAGTGCCGCCTACATCGAGGACGATGTCACTTCCACTGACAACACCCCACCCACCACCGATGTGGCTGACAACGTCACTAACTCCACCCCCACAGCCAACTCCAACCCAGCCACCAGATCTACATTCAACTCCAGCCCCAAGTCCTGCTGGGTATTCACCATCACCGCCCCCACACCCCCCAGATGAACAGTCAGTCCTCAGTAAAGAACTCGCCTTCATTCCCCTGCGCCCACACATCAATGAATTCATTCACGCTTGGTTGTTGAACACTTTTTCTGCCACCTCCACCTCCATGTCCATTTCTTTAACCATGAGTCTAACCCACCCTCTACAGACCCCTTCTCCTGCCTCCAAAACACCCCATTCTCCTGGACACCAACCCAAGGCCTCCTACCCTCCCTTGACCTCTTCATTTCCAACTGCTGTCGCAAAATTAATCATCTCAATCTCTGCACCCCTCTCATTCACTCCAACCTCTTCCCCCACGGAGGGTGCAGCCCTCCGCTCCCTCTGCTCCAATCCTAACATCACTATCAAACCCACAGATAAGGAAGGCACAGTAGTAGTATGGTGCACTGACCTTTACTTCGCTGAGGCCAGGCGCCAACTCTCTGATGCCTCCTCCTACCACCCCCTCCATCATGACCCCACCCCTGGCCACCAAAACATCATCTCTCAAACCATTCACAACCTCCTCACCTCAAGTGATATCCCACCATCAGGCTCCAACCTCATCCTTCCCCAACCCCACACTGCCCGTTTCTATCTCCTTCCCAAAACTCACCAACCTGACTGAACCCGGCCAAACCATTGTCTGTGCCTGCCCCTGCCCCACCAAACTTATTACTGCTTACCTTGACTCTGTTTTCTACCCCCCTACCCTCCCCAGTCCAGGAACTCCCCCCACCCCACCTGTGTCCGGGACACCACCCACGCCCTCTACCTCCTCCAAGACTTCCAATTCCCTAGCCCCCGACACCTCATCTTCACTATGGACGTCCAATCCCTGTATACTTGCATTCCCCATGTGGATGGCCTAAAAGCCCTCCGCTTCTTCCTCTCCTGCAGGCCTAACCAGTCCCCCTCCACCGCCTCCCTCATCCGCTTAACTGAACTCGTCCTTACCGTTAACAACTTCTCCTTTAACTTTTCCCACTTCCTACAGACTAAAGGGGTGGCCATGGGAACTCGCACGGGCCCAAGCTGTGCCTGCCTCTTCATAGGAAACATGGAACAGTCCCTCTTCCGCAGCTACACTGACACTATCCCTTACCTCTTCCTCCGCTACATTGATGACTGTATCGGCACTGCCTCACGTTTCCACGAGGAGCTTGAACAGTTCATCAACTTAACTAATACCTTTCACCCCAACCTCCAGTTCACTTGGACCATCTCTGACACCCCCCTCTCCTTCCAGGACCTCTCTTTCTCCATCTCTGGTGACTGCATCAAATCCGACATCTATTTCAAGCCCACTGACTCCCATAGCTACCTAGACTACACCCCCTCTCACCCATCTTCCTAGAGGAATGCAATCCCCTACTCTCAATTCCTCTGCCTCTGCCACATCTGCTCCCAAGATGGGGCATTCCACTCCCGAACATCCCAGATGTTTTCTTATTTCAAGGACCGCAACTTACCCCCTTCGGTGATTGAAAATGTTCTCAACCGCATCTCTTGCGTTTCCCGCACCACTGCCCTCACATCCCCTGTCCCCAACAAAAACAAAGACAGAATCCCCCATGTCCTCACGTATCACCCCTCTAATCCGTATCCAACATATCATTCTCAGCCCCACCGTCCCCGGCACCTTTCCCTGCAGCCGCAGGAAGTGCTACACCTGCCCCCTACACTGCCCCCTTCACCTCCATGCCAGGCCCCAAAAAAACCTTCCACATCAGACAGATGTTCACCTGCACATCCACTAATGCAGTCTATTGTATCCGCTGCTCCCAATGTGGCCTCCTCTACGTAGTGAGATCAAGTGGAGGCTCGGACACTGCTTTGTAGAGCACCTGCACTCTGTTTGTGACAAACGACAACCAGTCACAAACCATTTCAATTCCCCCTCCCACTCCCTGGGCGACATGTCCATCCTGGGCTGCCTCCAGTCTCACAATGATGCCACCCGGAAATTGGAGGAGTAGCACCTCATATTCCGCCTGGGAGCCTACAGCCCAATGGTCTAACTGTGGATATTACCAGTTCCAAATCTCCCCACCCCCGGTCTCATCCCATGACCAACCCTCCCTCTCATCCCTGCCTCCTTGACCGACACAACCTGTCCATCTTCTCTCCCACCTCTCTGCTACTCCCACCTCACTGACCAATCCCCACCACTGCATACCTGCACTCACCTCTCACCATCCCACCTATCTTCCGCAGCCCCACCCCTCCTCTATTTATTTCTGAGCCCCCTTTCCCCACCCCCATTTCTGAAGAAGGGTCCCGACCCAAAGTGTCGACTTTCCTGCTCCTCTGATGCTGCCTGGCCTGCTGTGTTCCTCCAGCTCCACACTGTGTTATCTCTGACTCCAACATTGGCAGTTCTTAGTATCTCTGATTTTATTTTCTTTCTTTATCCCGATGCTTCAAACTCCACATCTGTAACTCATTACTGACTAATGTCTTGATATAAAATATGAACTGTTGAACTTTGAATTCCATCAGCTGATTTAATACTGGGGATTTTGATGGACTGAAACAGTTATTAAAAACAACCAAAAAGAACATTGACTTAAACAGCCAATTGGTTTCACCTGACTCCCACAAGATGGCCAAGTTTGATGAATCCAACTTGGATTAGAGAAAGGTTAATCTGAGCTGAAATTGACATTTTACCGACAAGAATTAGATGAACCAGCCCCATGAAAGGTATGGAAAAAGCCCTCCTATTTTGATTTACACCACTATTAGAAATTTTACATAGCGGAGATGAAGCCTCATCTACAATTCAGCTTGAACTCATAACTTTTGCAAGGACGGAATATGCAACTCGATTATATTTCAAAGAGCTTTCTTTAGAAAAGCAGGAGAGATTAATTATGGGCTGCAGAACTGATCAAAGGCTAGTGAAGGTGTTATCTCTGCCTCCTGAAATGAAATGTGCCTGATCATAGCGCTGAATGGAAGGAAACATCAAGAAACCAAGAACTTAAAGAATTACTGCAATATTGTGACTGCTTGTGGCTGCAAGAATCCAATAACCAAATGTGATCTTGGGTTAAAACCTTATATCTCAAGAACACTCAAAGAAATGTAAACTGTATATTATCTTCCTTTGACACTTGACACCGTCCTGTTTTCTCTCTAGCCCAAGTAACAGCACAAAAGGTGTATGCTTGATGTTGCTTATTGTCATCTTATCGTTGGGGTTAGTGGGTAATTGTTCTTTTTTAACTTGTGAAAGCTTTGTGATTGCTCCTTATTGCTACAGTAAACATTAGCTAATGACATTTTTAATTGGAGAAGGTATAGCCTGAGACCACGAAGAGCTAAACAGTTATTTTGACTGACCAAGAAGAGTAGAAAGTGGAAAACTGGTTCACCCCCTCTCACTTGCTTGTTACATTGGGGGATCGTTGTTCAGGATTGTTTGTGCAAGCTAATGAAAGAATCAGAGTGGAAAGATAAAATATTCCTTCAAAAGCTATGATACAACGCACTGCGAAAAGCTTTTTTTTGGATCTGTAAAACTATAGTGCCAAAGATGTCCACATTTTATGTCAATGCATTCATGGAATAGAATAAGGTAGCTGACAAAAAATTACTGGTACTGACCTTTTAAGACTTAAAAGATTTGCAAGGCACTTATGGTCAAGTTGCATTGAATAGTCAGGAAAACAGAAATTGTAAAATGAGTGGAAAACCATCTGAAATTATAAAGTGCGGACACAGAGAAATTAGAATTGGAGTAGCAGAGATTAGAACTAGGATCTCATCAGACAAAAAAAAAGAGAATTCCAGGAAAAAGGAGGGAAGTTTAAATTGAAACAGCTCAAACTAGGAGGGGAAATCAGTTGATGGTACCTCCAGTATGGGAGCCACTCCTAACTAAGACTGAAGGGCCCATCCTCTTCATTAAATTTGTTATTGTGACTTTACTAAGATAAATATTCTTTCCTTCTTTCCTTAAAGGAAAAGGAAGGCATATGTAATCTGGATTCAATGATTCATATGTTGAGCTCATGTCTCTGTCCTCACCTGGTGAAATTTCCATTACATCAGATACTTACTTATCACTATCAGTTTGTTTCTTCCTGGTTTAATTATACTTTATTGAATACTCGGAAACAGTTTATGTTACTTTAATACAGAAGTTCATACAGTATACTAATTTCTACAAATTGAGTTAAAATCTAAGATTGTTCAATTACAAATTTGCATTTTTATACAGTTAATTAAGACAAAGGTTACATTTAGTCAATTACAGTATATTTTAATATTCTAGTATAAAAGCATAGCTGTGCTCACAATTCCTTGATAAGGGCTAACAAGCTTGGGTCTGCCCTATCTCTAATTCAATCTTGAAAGTCTGGATCTGAAACTGAAAAGATGCTTCTCAGCTTCACAGCTGTAAATCATTAGATTATTGTCTTCATCTTGTTCACAACCCCACACTGCATTTCTTTGTCAAATGAACCTAAGTTCCTAATGAACCTATTGTCTATACTTAAGCACACCCTATAATATCAGATTAATCAATGAATATATTGACTGAAATTATAACTGAACTAAATCAATCATAATATGTTAGTTTCATATATTAGCTTCCCTACTAATCTTATGTCTGTCAAAAAGGTTGTCTAGTGTTGTAGCTTCATGAGGTTGATACCTCATTTTTGGGTATGCCTGCTGCTGCTCCCGGTTTGCCCTTCTGCTCTTTTTATTGATATGGCTTTATGTGTTAGGGTCACGGATTGGGTTATCATTTATGGGAATATGCTGGGCCGTGAGGTTATAGATTGTGGTTGAATATAATTCTGCTGCTCCAGATGGCCTACAGTGCCTCATGGATGCATTGTTTTGACTTACTAGATCTGTTACAGTCTGTCCCATCCGGCAAGGTGATACTGACAAACCACATGATTGCTCAATGTAAAGATAGGACTTGGTTCTCCACAAAGGCTGCAACGTGGTTACTGCAACCAATACCGTGATGAACAGACACATACGAAAGGTAGATTGGTGAGGATTTTCTTTTAAGGTTTCTTTCCTTCTTGTTAGTTCCTTCATCTCCTGCTGAAAAACAGCTACACTACTTAAGATTTGTCAAGTTCAGTCATAGATCGTCGTAGAATCCCCGCAGGGTGGAAACAGGCCCTTCAACCCAACAAGTCCACACTGACCCTCAGAGCATTCCACCCAGACCCATCCCCCTATAACCCACCTAATCTACACATCCCTGGACACTATGGGCAATTTAGCATGGCCATTCCACCTAGCCTGCACATCTTTGGGCTGTGGGAGGAAACTGGAGCACCCAGAGGAAACCCATGTAGACAGTCGCCCGAAGGTGGAATCGAACCCGGGTTCCTGGTGCTGTGAGGCAGCAGTGCTAACCACCAAACCACCATGTGCCCCAGTAGTGGTGCTTGTGAACCTCTCACTGATACCTACATAAGTCCCTCACCCTTAGCATTCTCAGTGCATCCTCCAAGTGGTGTTGGCATGGAGGAATGCGAATCAGCTATGGGGAGAGAGTGGAGATTTCAGTAGGTAGTCTAGCAAGATGTTTCCTTGGCTACGATTTTTATTTTAAATTCATTCATGGGTTGAGGGTGTCTAGGCTAGCATTTATTGCCCATCCAGAGAGCAGTTAAGAGTCAACCACATTGCTGTGGGTCTGGAGTCACTTGTAGTCCAGAATAAGTACGGATGGCAATTTCCTACCGTAAAGGACACCAGATGACTTTTTTTTCGACAATGGTTTCATAGTCAATCCCAGATTTTTATTGAATTCAAATTCCACCATTTGCCATTGTGAGACTCAAACTTGGGTCCCCAAAACATTACCTGAATCTCTGGATTAACATTCCAGCAATAATACCACCAGACCACCACCACCTCATGACCTTAGTCCATGGGACCCAGAGTCAATGTTGAGGACTTCACTGTTGATTATATATATATCCACAAATGTCCATATCGTAAGTGCAACAATATGGAAGCCCAGCACATCAGTGCAAGTGACAAGGCTGCAGTATTTGCATCCACTTTTAGCCAGAAATGCTGAGTGGATGATCCATCTCAGCTTCCTCCTGAAATCCCCAGCATCACTGACCTAGTCTTCTAGCCAACTCAATTCACTCCAAGAAATGACTGGAGGTAATAGATACTTCAAAGTCAATTGGTTCTGACAACATTCTAGCAATGGTACACGACTGATTATGCTTAAGACTGGAGTTCCATGACAATCCACATCCCTAGCCAAGCTGTTTCAGTATATCTAACAATGTGAAAATTTCCCAGGTATGTCCTGTGCACAAAAGCTAGGACAAATCTAACAAAGCTGTTTAATACCTGACTCAATCTATTCTTGATCATCAACAAAGTGATGGAAGGGGTCATCAACAGTGCTTTCAAACATACTTGTAAAGTAATAATCTGTTCCATGACACTCCATTTGGGTTCCATCAGGGCCATGTGGCTTCTAACCTCATTACAGCCTCAGTCCAAACATGCACAAAAGAAATGATCTACAAAGTTGAGGTGAGAGTGATTGCCCTTGATATCAAGGCAGCATTTGACTAGGTGTGACATTAAGGAATGTGAACAAAACTGGAGTCAATGGGAATCAGGAAGTAGTCTCCACTACCCATTATTAAACACACCACAGAGGAAGTTGGTTGTGATTGTCGGAGATCAATTATCCAGTTATTGCAGCTCTAGGACATCTCTGCGGGAGTTCCTCAGAGGCATGTCCTTGGCACAATCATCTAAAACTGTTTCATCAATGATTTTCCCTCCATCATGAGTCAGAAGTTCAGTTCACTGATGAGTACACAATGTTCAACACCATTTGTGACTCTTCGGATACTGAATTAGTCTGTGTCCATATGCAATGAGACCTGGACAATATCCAGGCTTTGGCTGATAACTGGCAAGTAACATTTGTGTCATATGTGCCAGATAATGACAATCTTTAACAAGACAGAATCCAACTATAGCTCCTTGTCATTCAATAGCATTCCCATTGCTGAATCTCCCATATTAAACATCCTGGTGGGTATCATTAACCAGAAACTGAACTGTATGACCTATATAAATAATAATAAACCATATAAATACACCACCATCTTCTCAAGGTCACCTAGGCATGAGCAATAAATGCAAGCCAGTCAACAATACCCATATCCCACAAATTAATAAAATACTGTGGCTACAAGAGCAGGTCAGTGGCTAGTAATTCTGTAACAAACAAACTCATCTCTTGCCTTCACAATGCCTACCTACCATCTACAAGTATGATGGAATATTCTCCAATTGGCAGGTTGAGTTCAGGTTCTAAACAACTCAAGCTTGACACTATCCAGGGCAAAGCAGCCCACTTGATTGGCACTGCATCCATAAAATTCAACACTCACTTCACCCAGCACCAAAACACAGCAGTGTGAGGTGATGCACTTTAGGAGGTCAAATGCAAAAAGAAAGTATACAGTAAATGGCAGGACACTTAGCAGCATTGATATACAGAGGGATCTTGGGGTGCAAGTCCATAGTTCCCTGAAAGCGGCACACCAGTGGATAAGGTGGTAAAGAAGGCATAAAGCATGTTTGCCTTGATTGGTTGGGACATTGAGCACAAAAGTTGGTAAGTCATGTTGCAGCTTACAAGACTTTAGTTTGGCCACATTTGGAGTATTGTGTGCAATTCTGATCACTACACTACAGGAAAGATGCGGAGGCATTAGAGAGGATGAAAAAGGGTTTACCATTTCTGAAGGGTCATTGAACCCGAAATGTTAACTCTCATTTCTCTCCACAGATGCTGCTAGACTCTGAGCTTTTCTACCAATTTCTGTTTTTGTTAACAGGAGGTTGCCTGAACTAGAGTGTATTAGTAATAAGGAGAGATTGGACAAACTTGGATTGTTTTTGCCAGATTGTCAGAGGCTGAGAGGTGACTTAATAGAAATACATAAAATTACGAGAAGCATGGATAAGGCAGATAGATTCCTCTTTCCGGAGTGGAAATGTCAAATCGAAGGGGGCCTATGTTTAAAGTGAGAGGGGGAATGTTTAAAGATGTGTGAGGCAATGTTTTTAAATGGAGGGTGGTAGTTGCTTGGAACATACTGCCAGGAGAGGTGATAGGAGTAGATATGATAGCAACATTTAAGAGGCATTTAGACAGACACATGGACAGACAGGGAATAGAGGGATACGGACTATGTGCAGGCAGATGGGATTGATTTAAAATGGCATCATGGTCAGCACAGACATGGTGGGCTGAAGTGCCTGTCCTGTCCTGTTCTATGTTCACCATCTCCTACGGTGGGATTTGAACCAATATCCTCAGAACATGAGCATTGGGTTTTGCATTATTAGTCCAGAAACAATGTAACTATTCTACAGCCTTCCCAGTTAGTTCATTTTGACCCCTTTTATTGCAACAATAGCAGAAGTTGTTGGAAAAGCTCAGCAGGTCTGGCAGCATCTGTGAAGAAAAAATCAGAGTTAACATGTCAGGTCCGGTGACCCTTCCTCAAAACTGACCCTTTTTTGCAATATTGATTGCATCCATTTCCTCATATTAGGAAAGTGACACGATGATATGAAACACAGACTACAGATCTTTGAATTCTGTTGACCAGGCATTGTGGACTGATTTGATTTTAAAAAGGAGTCAAAATTATTTACTTAAATGACCACAGCCATCACCTGACTCCACGCCCCAACCCCCCATCCCGTGTCGGCCATAACCTGGTTATTCTGAGAGTTACTATAGCCGATCATGACACTAAACACATTTTAGAACACAGATTCTCATTTCAAGAGTCAAGCTGAATTTTTATTTCAATACTGTTTAGTTCTGTGAAAAAAGCCTTCACAAAACCAACGTGGATTAGACAAGTCAGTCTGAGCTGATATTAACATTTCTACCAAAGGACAATATTTTATATTTTGAGGAGATCCTTTGACAGAACAGGAGACATTGTAGAGCTGGAAAGGGCTCTCTCTTTCTCTCTCTCTCTGACTGTCAACAAGAAAAGCAATGTTACAGCACTGACTGTAAAAGACCATCAGAAAACAAGGACTTGAAAGATAACGGCGATATTTGCTACTGCAGACAGTCCAAGAATCCAACAAATCAATCATGAACTCAGGTTAAAACCATACGTTTCAAGGTCACTCAAAGGACTCTAAACTGTATACTCTTTCGTCTTTGTAGTGGGCACTATCCCTTTGTATCCGTGTATGTGGATGAAGGCTGAAGTGACTGCACAAAGGCTGTATCACATCTTTATTATTATTTTTGGGGGTAGCAGTTAATAAACTTATTCTCATTTTTACCTTAGGAAAAGCTTGCAATTGGCTCCCTATTGCTGCAGTAAAAATCAACAATATTTTTAGTTGAGGAGAGGTGTGGCTCATGTTGAAAAGAACTTAAACCTTTGTTGTGACTCATTGAGGAGGTTGGAAAAATGGGAGCTGGTTCATCCCTACTCACTGTACCATCAAGGATTAAATTCTTGTACATAGATTCATGTCTCAAGACTCAAACTGACATTTCTTTCTTGCTTAATTTTGTAAAACACCTTTGTCTTGTCCAATCCTTCTTTTGTATTTCAGCGCTGCTTTTAACATCAGATGTTAGTGTTTCCTAGATGGTTGAATTGATTGACATGTTCCAACTTGCTTCCTTACTGTGCTGTTGCAAACTGGAATGTCTTCTTTCTTTGTCATGACAACAATTTTCTTGCTTGAGTGTTAGCCTGTATATTCCAGTTTCTTTTATGACTGTATTGATTATTTTTTGAAAATCTTCCTTATTGTGAAAATAGCTGAAGACACCTGTAAGGAATGTAGGAAATAGGAACATGAGTAGGCCATTCAGCCTAGGGACTCCACTAAGCCTTCAATTGATCTTCTACTCAATGCCATTTTACTGCAGTATTGCATACCACTTAATATGTTTAACTTCAGAAAACAATCAATCTCTTTATCAAATACACTCAACGACTTAGCCCACAAAACTCTCTGGCAGAGAGAATTACAAAGAAGCATCACCCTTTGAGTGGAGAGTTCTTTCCTCATCTCAGTCCTAAATGGCTTATCTCTTATTCTTAAACTGTCCTTTCTGGTTCCAGACAACACAGACAGGGGAAAGTTCTTTCCTGTATTTACACTTCAAACTCTGTAGGAATTTTATATGATTCAATCAACCCTCATTCTTCTGAACTCCAGAGAATATAAGCTCAGTTTCCTCATCCAACCTTGGGAAAAAAGACCAAACCTACATACAATACTCAGTGTTTGGTCTTAAAAAAGCTCTATTCAATTTCAGCAAGACTTCTTCACTGCAGTTATCAAATCCTCTTGTAATGAAGACTAATGTATCATCTACCTTCACAATTGCTTGCTGCAATTACGTTAGCTTTCAATGAATTAAGAACAAGGTCTTCTAGACCCTGTTGAACATCAGCATTTCCAATATCCCTCCATGTAAGAAAGACTCTTCATTTCCATATGATCTCAGCTGATGGTAATACTGGAAAAGTCAGATCCCACAGCAAGACCTGGCTTGATAGACCATATGTTTTCTTTTTTCACTTTTTGTCGGTGGAGTTGTGGATAGTGCGGAAGGATGTTGCAGGTTACAGAGGGACATAGATAAGCTGCAGAGCCGGGCTGAGAGGTGGCAAATGGAGTTTAATGCGGAAAAGTGTGAGGTGATTCACTTTGGAAGGAGTAACAGGCATATAGAGTACTGGGCTAATGGTAAGATTCTTGGTAGCGTGGATGAGCAGAGAGATCTCGGTGTCCATGTGCATAGATCACTGAAAGTTGCCACCCAGGTTGATAGCGTTGTTAAGAAGGC
>NC_063349.1:41350293-41354854 GCF_021869965.1 Rhincodon typus
AAGAAGGGTCTAGGCCCGAAACGTCAGCTTTCCTGCTCCTCTGATGCTGCTTGGCCTGCTGTGTTCATCCAGCTCTACACCTTGTTATCTCAGATTCTCCAGCATCTGCAGTTCCTGCTATCTCTAAGAACAGCAGATGCTGGACATATGGACCAAAGGGGCTGTTTTCGTGCTGTATGACTCCATATGAAACAAGATCAGAAATAACTAGAGAAACATAGCAGGACTAGCAGCTTTTCTAATTTATTCGTGGGACTTGGGAATTGCTGGCCAGTACTTATTGGCCATCTCTAGTTCCCTTGAGAAAGTGATGGTGAGCTGCTTTCTTGAACTGCTGCAGACCATCTGTTGTAGGTCGACGCGCGGTGCCATTGGGGACGGAATTCTAGTGGAGAGAAAACAAGAATTAACATTTCGAGTCCAACGACTCTTCATCAGGACGGAGAAAACTCGGCAGGTCTCACAGCTTCAGTGGAAAGAGAGTTAACCGCCCAAATCCAGCGACTCTTCATCAGACCGGACCCTGGCTCGTCCAGGGTCTGCGCTTCAGCCGGTTGTACTGCCACCGCCGTCCACAGAGGGCGCGTCGATGTGGCCGGTCTTCCTTGTTGGGGAGCACTAGGCCCTGCCATCTTGCATCGGTGATGATCGTTGGTAGGCAGCGCGGGCAGCCCGACTGTTTTCCTTGCCGCCGCACGTGACCGCGCCGACGTCACCGGCGGCAAAATGGCGGCAGCGGCCAAGGTAAAGTGTTTGTGTTTCGCCGGTTTCTAGGTAGCTCCGAGGCCACTTCATTAAAACCGCCTTGTAACCGACAGCTGTTTGTCTTCAACACCGTTCTGGGTTTTTTTTGGGGGGCGGTGGTGCTATCTCCACGTTTTTTTGGTTAGTGAGTGTTTATGGGTTTCTTTTAAATTAATGTTTGGACTTTAAAGATGAGAGGAGGTTGGGCTGTGTTGACAACTTGTCAATTGGGAAAATGCCACGAGTGCGGCACCTGCTGCTGGCACTGACTGCAGCTTAAAGCTGGCTGGCACTCACTCCTAACTCTGGTCCCGACCCGAAACGTCAGCTTTCCTGCTCCTCTAGTGCTGCTTGGCCTGCTGTGTTCATCCAGCTCTACACCTTGTTATCTCAGATTCTCCAGCATCGGCAGTGCCTACTATCTTTGACTCGTTTACTACCATCGTTCTCAGTGCTTCTTCTGCACCTACAGTGGGAACTGTTTGCTCCTCTGATGGTGGAATGAAGCGGGAGCTTCATCATTTAGGAAGAACTTACCACTGTGACCGTGCATTCTCTTGTCAGTGATCATTCACTTTCTAGAATGTTTTGTTGGTATCACTAGTTATATCGAGGATGCAGGTTTCGCATTAGTAAGTTAATGAGAAAGCACAAGTTAATTGGGTAAGATGAATTAGTAGTCTAAGAACATAGAACAGTACAGCACAGTACAGGCCCTTCGGCCCACGATGTTGTGCCGACCTATTATCCTACTAAGATCAAACTACCCTGCATACCCTATATTTAACTATCCTCCATGTGCCTATCCAAGAGTCGCTTAAAAGTCTCCACTGTATCTGACTCCGCTACCACTGCCAGCAGCGAATTCCACGCGCCCAACTGTCCGTGTAAAGAACCTACCTCTGACATCTCCCCTATACCTTCCTTCAATCACCTTAAAATTATGCCCCCTCGTAATAGTCATTTCCGCCCTGGCAAAAAGTCTCTGACTATTCATTCTATCTATGCCTCTCATCATCTTCTAACCCTCTTTCTGTCACCTCTCATCCTTCTATGCTCCAATGAAAAAAGCCCTAGCTCCCTTAGTGGTATTATCACTGGACTGTTAATCCAGAGACTCAGATAATGTTCTGGGGACCTGGATTCAAATCCTGCCATGGCAGTTGGTGGAATTTGAATTCAATAAATATCTGGAATAAGGAGTCTAATGATGACCATGAATTCATTGTCGATTGTCGGAAAAACCCATCTGGTTCACTAATGTCCTTTAGAGAAGGAAACTGCCATCCTTACCTGGTTTGGCCTACATGTGACTCCAGACCCACAGCAATGTGGTTGACTCTTAACTGCCCTCTGGGCAATTAGGGATGGACAATAAATGTTGCCTAGCCACCATGCCCTCATCCCGTGAATGAATAAAGGATATAGGACTACAAAGTCTCAGAAAGGGAAGAAGAGACCCACTGTCTGGTAAATAGGTTGAAACCAAGGGTATTCAAATGGTAAACTTCTCAGAAGGTATTAGCTATTAAAATCTGCTTTGAAAGTTAGTAAGAACTATAACCAGCGAAGCAGAATGCCTATATTTGTTTTTGCTATAGGATGACAGTCACAGGAAATTGTTCGGAAGAAACTTGAGAATTGAGTTGCCCTATATATAAATACGAGAGTGACTTGAATGATGTGAAACGGGAAACTTTTTGTTTGTGAAGTGACCTGCAGTCACGTAACTATGGTATGATTCTATCAAACTGTTTTTAATTATATCTACGTTATGTAGTTAGATTGGAGGATTCAAACTGTTACTTGTTGCCTGCAATGAGCCTGAAATCTGACAATCTGGTCAATGAAGATCACAATAATTTCATTTACCAAGTTAGATTATCCTGCTCATTTAACTGATGGATTGAGGGAAAACTTTGCATATATATCACGTTAGCTTGTTTGTATTGTTTATATTTTGTGGACATGATTGGTTTTAAACTGTTGCCTAATTGATTGATTAATTCTAAAAGAGAGCAGTAAAATATGCTAAGTTTAGAGATGTTAAGGTTTTAGTATATTATTGGAAATTTTATATATGCTGCCATATAGTCCTTGGTATGCACCATACAAGCTAAAATACAACAAACCTGATCTCCCCCGAATTCTGCTGTCTGTGCCACTTCCCTTCCTTCCACTAATCTATCACACTGGATCTCCCCTTAGGTGCTGTTTCTGTACTCGGACCTCCCCTAGTTCTGACTTGTATCGTTCTCTACTTTCTCTCCTCACAACCTTGTGCCTTCTCAAAACTCTGGTGTTCCTTTTAAATTTTTGTTGGTCACAGATTTTTATTGTGTACTTTCTTTAAAATTTTGGCAAAACAATGCACCGTGTTATTTATCGTGGAGCTTTGTTTGCATGTTAACATCGAATTTGCTGAGTGACCAAGCATCCATACAGCCTAGCAGGAACTTTACATCAGATCGGTCTCCTGATGCTTGAATCGTATTCCTGCTAACTTATCAACCAATTACATTCACATCCTGACTCCTACCTTAGTTAATATTAATGGTTCTCTGTCTTCAGGTATTACTCTCCTTTCACTCCTTTCCTTAAAACACAACCATTGACCTCTGTCTTACAAGCTACCGTCCCATCTCCAACCATGTTTCTCTTTCCAACCCCTTCAACATGTTGTCTGTAAAATCCTAGTGATTTTACAGAATCCAGAATCACTTCAATTGGATTCTGCCCAGTCATAGCCTGAAGTGGCTCTTATCAGTGTCATGATTAACTGTGACAAAGGTAAATAATCCCTCCTTGTCCATTTTAACGTGTTGGCAGCCTTTGATACAGTTGACTACACCATGCTTCTCCAACATCTCTGCATTGCTGTCTGGCTGTTTGGGACTGCAGTTACCTGGTCCCATTCATATATTTAAGAATAGCTAGGCAATAACTTGCTGTCACATTGATGCCCCTGGGGTCTCCAAAGATCTGTCCTTTGCTCCCCACTATTTCACATCTACATGCTACATCTCGAAGACTGAATTATCTTCTTCTCAGTCTGCAAATACACTGCTTCTTCACTAACTTGAACTGTAGGCTGACAACTGTCTGGCCCTGATGGAAATCATTCTAGGGTCTTAAAAGAAGTGAGGTTGATGATACATTGGATGTAATTTTGTGGTACTCCTTGATTTGAAGAAAGTCCCCATTATGTTGGAAGCTAGTCAATGAAACTCCTTTCAAAAAAAAGGTCAAGTGGAAAACAACAAGACAGATGGCATAACATTTGGGAAATGTTAGAAGTTATTCTTAAAGTATTTGAATAACTTAAGTCAAAGTCAACTTTTGTGAGGATAAATCAGGTTTGAACTGTCGGAATTCTTTGAGGAGGTAACACAGGCTGTGAATAAAGGGGAACTGGTGGTTATACTGTCCTTAGCTTTGCAGAAAACATTTGATAAAGTGCCACAACAAAGGTTATTGTAGAAAATAAATGTTCATGGTGGAGAAAGTAACATATTGGCATGGCTAGAAGATTTGCTGGCTAAGATGAAGCAGAGAGCAGGAATAAACGAGTCTTTTTTGAGTTGGCAAAAAGTAACGGGTGATTTTTCTCAGGGATTGGTGCTGGAATCTTAACTGCTTGCATTTTATATAAACAGAACGGATGATGGGACAGAAAGTGTGACTGCTAAATTTTGCTGATAATGCAAAGATAGGTGGAAACTAAGTCATGAACAGACCATAAGGATGGGCTGCAAAGAGATATAGATAGGGTAAGTGAGTGGGTAAAGATCTGGCAAATGGAATATAATGTGGTAAA
>NC_063349.1:41355354-41384126 GCF_021869965.1 Rhincodon typus
TTTGCAACTCCTCGGATCCTGAAGCAGTCTGTGTCTAAAATGCTACAAGACCTGCATATTATCTAGGCTT
This sequence comes from Rhincodon typus, assembly GCF_021869965.1. Taxonomy (NCBI): domain Eukaryota; kingdom Metazoa; phylum Chordata; class Chondrichthyes; order Orectolobiformes; family Rhincodontidae; genus Rhincodon; species Rhincodon typus. Next base: position 41,355,425 of record NC_063349.1, read on the forward strand.
GGGCTGAAACGTGGTATCTAATAGTTGTGCCACATGAATGACAGGCCACATGTCCAAGACATCAGTGAAGTTGTCATTATTGAATTCCCCCACTAGCAACATCCTGGGTGTTACTATTGACCAGAAACACACAAATGCAGTGGCTACAAAAAGTCAGAGGCTAGGTATCCTGCAGCAAGTAACTCCCCTCCTGACTCACCCAGAACTTGTCCACTATCTACAATGCACAACTGTCAGAAATCACCCCACTTTCACGGATGGATGCTGCTCCAACTATGCCCAAGAAGCATAACACCATCCAGGACAAAGCAGCCCATTTGATTGAACCATATTTGCAAACATCCACTCCCTCTACCATCAATGCTCAGTAACAACAATAGGTACCATTTACAAGATGCACTGTAGAAGTTCGCCAAGACTCCTTACATAACACCTTCCAAGCTCATGGTCCCTAACATCTAGAAGGGCAAGGGCAGCAGATACCACCACTAGCAAGATCCCCTCCAAGCCACTCACCATTATGACTTGGAAATATATTGCCATTCCTTCACGTTGTTGGGTCACAATACTAGAAATCCCTCCATGGTGGCATTGTCCTACAACAAATGGACTGCAGTGATTTGAGAAGGCAGTTTATGATCACCACCTAGGAGCTAGGGATGGGCAATAATTGCTGGCCCAGGCAACGACACCCACATCCGTGAATAAATAAAAGCATCAGATAATGTTCATCTGTACATTAATTATGGTTGGGTTCCAGATTTTGAGCTGCCTTGATGGTGTAATGATTTCATAAGCCCTGAGTACATTTGCACTGTCCTCATCATACTGCTGCCATTAGAGGGTCCTTGATTCCTAGATACTCTTGAGCAGCATTATCCCAGCTATGGGTGTAGGCCATATGGCCCACTGACCCGGGGAGCCTGATTTCTATTTCCAGTTATTTCTTGCTTTCTCACTTGATGTCTTTTTTGAAATTAAATGAGTCAGCAGGTTTGAAAGAGATTACCTTTGGGTATTTCTCTTTGATATAATTCTGAATTGAGAATCCAAGATTGTTTGTATTAGGAATTTGAGATATTGGAACAATTCTCATCTATACTGGCCTTCATGGTTACAATTATTGACAGATCTAATCGTCCATTCTTGCAGACTTGAATCATGGTGTGACACATTGCAAGCTTGTCTTGGGTGTTAGCTCTGGTTTGGTAGTGCTGGAAACCCTGGTCAGAGATTTGGTTGTCTCTTATTTAGTGCTATTCCTCAGATACCCAGTATTTAATAATACATTTTTCAGTTCTGACTTGAACTGGATGTTAGGTCTCTAGTCCTTTGGATGGAAATGAAGTAAAAGTTATTAGCTTGCTAATTTAACGTTTCTGGGATAGACTCCTGGTTCTGATCAACTTTCGATTTTTCACATTTTCCTTTATATGCCAGATTCCACTTTCATACCTACTTCGACTAATGTATTGAAATTGTCCCTTTTCCTCCATGGTCATTGGGTGGAAGGAGGCTATGGTTCTGATTACCTTTTCCTTCAGGATTCCAGCCCTATCGTAAAACTGTCTACCTTAAAGTGTGAGCTCTAGAAACTATTTCTTGCAGTTTTCACAATAAATGGGACCCATCCTGACGGTCTGTTTCAATTGGAATCATTCTGAGAGTAGCAATATTCCCCAAAATTGTCTGTCTAGCCATCTGTATGGCTCATTAACAAATGAATTCTTCTTCGTTTCAAGCTGCACCGGATAGCTGTAAAGAGAATTTACATCTGAGATTCATTTCCAAATCCTTTGTGGAAAATTGGCCAAAACTGCTTGCCTTGGTCCAAATGGTTCAGGTGTATGTTGAATAACCTTTGGGCACTGAAGAATTGGGAGTTGGTTTAATGTACCAAAATAGATTTATTAGCCACTTCAGTTCTTTTTATGGAATGTTGCTACTTTTATAAAAAAAAAAGAGATTCCATATAGTTATGTAAATGATTTTAGTTCGTTTTGGTTTTATAATTGTCTGTTTAGATTATCAGGCACTCCTACCTTTTTATTAATAAGATACTATGAATGTTTTTTGAAACTTGGTTTAAAGTTAGTCAGCTTACATAGGATTACATGAAATAGATGAAATAACAATAAACCGTTTGGCCCAACCAGTCCACACTACGTTATACAATTCAAGCGTCCTCTCAATTTTTCTTAATCTTCCAATTTTTCTCTTCTAAATCGCATTGTAACCATTTATTCCCATTCGCTCAAATCTTCGGTTTCCTCTGAAAAGTGTCTGTATGTTCTTCAACCACAGGGAGTGGTTGAGAGTTCCACGTTACTAGTTGCCTTGGGAAATTCAGAAGTTTTTTTACTATTTGGATTTCTTGGTGACAATCTTATATGGGTGGCTACAAAAGGAGACATGCTCTGTATTCATTCCTGAGTGCTTTCATAATTTTACGAACCTTCAATCACATTTCTTGTCAAGGACGAGAAACCCACCTCTGTTTTTCTGATGTGTCTCCATATATTTATCATTCTAAAATTTTCTCTGCACCCTTTCAATTGCTTCTATACCTTCCCTGTGTTATGGTCATCAGAACAGAGTCCCAGCACTGATTCTTTTGGAACGCCGTTTTCAACTTTGTCAACCTTTTACACCCACCTTCTGATTTCTACCTTGAAGCCAGCTTGCAGTCTATTCTGCTGCTTGTCCCGATCTCGCATTCTGTAACCTAATTCATTAATGTATTATGGGGTATCTCATCAAAAGCCTTTTAAAAATCCAGCTAAATAGCACCTGCATTACTATATATTCTGTTAAATCTTGGTATTCAAACAAAATTTTCTTTGGAAGTCCATGATAACTATTCATTCATTATTTCTCATTTCTAAATGTACTCACTGTATTAGTCTTTTAGCAGATTGCTCTTTGTAGCTTTAGAATTGGCCCTGGTATTCCTAGCTAATAAAATTGAAGATATGCCCACTGGACCTTTAAGTTGCTGTTCAGCTGATGAATTGTCCATTGTGCGCTGACTGGACCAGGATCAGGCGTGAGGTTCTGGAATTGCATATACCAGGGCTGCCCAAAGTGGGATCACCAAGCTGAAATTTTAGGCTTGCGGTGCTCCAACCAGGTGAGATGCACAGCTATCCTTCCACACTGACAGGCCTCAGTGACAAATTAGAATCATTTTCAAGCTTCTAAATAGAGCCACAGAGGTCAAATGTTTGGGATGTGCTGGCATAGATATTATAGCATTCAAGGTTGCATTTATTTATGCTGCAACACAAGGGGGAGCATTTCCTGCACATGCAGAGGCAGTGTCAGCCATTGTAATTGAGACTTTTATCACAGCTGATTTCTGCACCTCATTTTCAACTACACTGGCATCTGAATTTAAATTGAGATGCTAACTAAATCCAGGTACTTGCAAATAAAGTAAAACAGAATTCTGTAAGTATTGACTGTTTCTCCAAAATGTTCTGTTCATTTGCCAGTCATTATTAATAAAATTCCCATCTTGGATACATTTGAAATACTTTCCTAATTAGACCTCTGCAGATGCTATCAGAAAACTGAGCAGTATCAAAATGTATCATCATGTCCTTGCACACAGTATTACTTTCTAAAAAGAAAAGTAGTCTTCAGTAGCTAGGCTTTCTCAGAAAACTAAACTTGTTTTATTATTGTGCCTAATAAATATTACAAACAAATTTCCCAACACAAGGCTGGAAAAAACAGTATCTTTAGGATTGAGTCTTTAATTATTGATTGAACTACCTGGACTATGCAGAAATTGGGATTTGCCATAACGATGCTCCTGCTGTTGACCAGCATGGCGTGAAGATTGATCATGCATGTATTGGTGGCTACATTGTGGGCTGAGTATGCATGCATGACTAATTTCTGGTTGATGGTCAGAATTCCAATGCACTTGAAAAGTTTCAACTTAATAGTGTGGCATTTATTCTCCTTGAACCGTTGGCTTAAATCTTTATGCCTGCCCTGCTCTCATTCTTTAAAATCATCCTCCTAAATTTTCAAAAGTTGCTATAGCATTTGCTTTGATCAAAAATTCTAGTAGTTCAATCCATAGCACCTTTAACACAGTCCCTTCATTATAGCCCAATTGTTTGCTCCAAGTAGTTTGCTTCGATTTGTTTACCTTCCATAATTTTAAACATCTCTAGCAAATCATTGTACTCCAGTTTTTATTTGTCTTCATAATCATATTTCCTAATGCACGCAATACTCTCAAACTGTTTTACCCTCTAATGTGGAGCCCAAAACTCTGCACCACCTCCAATTGTGATACAGCGTGGCATACAAATTTACCACTACATATTGATTCGTTTCTTGTGTAGCCTTCTTGCCATAAGGCTCAGTATTTCATCAGCTGTTTCTAATGTCCCTATCCAATTGAGCTGCTGCTTTAAATACATTCTGAACATAAGCTGCTCCCATGCATTCCATACCACCTAGCTTCCATTGTACATTTTTAGACAAAATTTGCTGACTCTTACATTGCATTTCTTCAGCTTTTTTCATTTCATCTTGTTCAGTAATCCCTTGCAGTGTCATTTTTATACTCAGTTATTTTTATCTGTAGATTTGAAAACAGTTGTCTAGCTTGATATCCAAATGGTTCAAACTTGTTTCCTGTTCATAACTGAAGATAATTTTTATTTCTTAAGTAGTATTAAGATGAATCTTTCACATGTTTTATAAAATAAAGGAGGTCACTTAAGTTGACATCAGCTTTGTAAATTTCCAACATAAATTGCATATTGATTAAAATGTAATAATCAATCTGAGTAAGGGCGTTTCAATTTACCACTTTGCATTTTTGTGGTAAAAGTAAAACTTCCATATTTTCAAATTTTCAGGATTTTGAGAGTTATGCTGATAGGACATCTGCATCTTGGTAATTTTCTTTGAGAGTTTTCTAATCCTTTTTTAAAAATTGGTGCATGGGATGTGAGCATTACTGGCTAGAACAGCATATATTACCTATCCCTAATTCCCAGAAAGCAGTTAAGAGTCAACTGAATTTTTGTGGGTCTGGAATTACCTCCAGGCCAGACCAGGTAAGGATGCAAGTTGAATGTATGAATTAACAATTGTTAACGTATTTTTGATCATATGTTTTACAGAATGCTTTGAAAAGTTCAGATGGTAACAAAAGTGTGGCAGGATATTTAAATACAAATGACTGCTGTCTGGCTTGGTTAGCCTATATTCACCTCATTGAATTCAACACTCTGCCTTGCCGGTTCTTCGATCCAGCTGTAGCCGTTCCTTCCAAACTTGTAATGAAGGAGCCATTTCTCATCCCTTGGCAAACGTCAAAAGATATAAAAACACATCCTGACACATTACTTGCATTGTTTGAAGGTGAAGTTGATAAGTTTTGAATCTTTTAATGCAGCTTGTTAATTTACAAGTCAAAATTTCAATGGTTTCATGATTTCTTTTTAAACAATTTGCTTAGATGCTGTCCGTGCATGTTCTGAGGACTGCCCTTCAACGGAGGAGAGAATTGCAGCCTGTCTTTCAATTTACAGAAATATGATTTTAGTACTGAAGTTAATGGGAAGGTATGGTTACTTAAACTCACAAGTAACATTGAAGTATAAATGGAGTATTTAATTTGTACCCACATTAGCGACAGTGTCTAATGTCAACACCTTTGAAGTTGTTCTACTTAATTGAATGTTAAAACACAGTAACTTGTTTGGTACTTGTTAATTTCAGGGTCCTTACATTTTGGAATTATATTTTTCAGATGGGAAACTGCTGAAAAACTTTGCAAGACACTGCTACAATCCTGTCCAGCTGCTTATCAACTTACTGAAGCTTTAGCTGACCTCTATTTAGAGAGAAAACAAATCGAAGATGCTGCCAATGAGTGGCTCTGTGCATTTAGAAGGAACCCCCATAACGCTCAATTATTCTATTATGCATTCAAGTTCTTTATTTCAGTGGTATGTATTTACGTTTTTCAATTTTCCCTTCTCAAACAGAATATATTGCAAGACTGACCGATTCCATGTATTGCACCAGACAGTTCAGAGTTTTGATTGCTACTGGGAGCTGAAATATCTTGTAACTCCTTGGAAGTAGGAACAGAATCTTCTCTCCATTGCCCACTTATTTCCTCTAATTCGGTGATTTGCTAAACAAATTGTGTTTAGGATCATAAGAAATAGGAACATGACAAGGCCATTGAACCAATTAGCCTGCTCCACCATTTTGTATAACCATGGTTGTTGTAATGGGGTCTTAATTTTGTTAATCTGGAGCTAGTTCTTTAGGCTGGTGACATTATTTAAAACATTAAAAGACCTTTTCTTCTTTGGTAAAGTGAAATTTAAGCGAAGTAATCAAATTGTCTCCTTGGCTGTATTTTCTATTGAATTATAAATAGTTTGGCTGTTGTAAATGAAGTATGAAATACTGTGATACATAAAAAGCAAATTATCATTTCAGCATCTTTCTTTCTGTAGAAAAAGAGAGACATTATTCCTGTTCTGTTTCAAGAATTTATTGACTCCTTCTTTGAGGGGGAAGTCCCCACGTGCCACCCTGCAAATACTTTACGGTAAGGTTTGACCTCAGTGCTCAGAAAAAGCTCTATTTTAAGAACAGACTTACTGCGTTGCTATTTAATGAAATCCTTGTCTTGAATTTAAATCCTTAATTGTTGTACTTAAAGTATTTAAGTTGTATAAACCAGGTTTGCTAGAAGTTGTGGAATCCTTTTTCTCCTAATGTGAGCCTGCCTTGCAGAAATCTGTTTACTTTCACACCACATATGGAGAGAACCTGGTGTAATAGTAATGTAATTGGACTCTTAGCCTGGACCACTGGATTAACGATCTGGTGACATAGGTTTGAATCCCACCATGACAGCTTGTGGAATTTAAACTCCATTAGCAAATCTGGAAATAAGAGCCAGTCTGAGTGATGGTCATCATGAAAGTGTCAAACTGTTGTAAGAGCCCATCTAATTCATGTTCTGTAGGGAAAGACTGTTGTCATCTTTACCTAGTCTGACCTCTAATTTCAGACTCAAAGCACTGTGCTTAACTTTTATTTGCTCTCTGAAATGGTCTGGCAAGTCACTCAATTCAAGGAGAACTGGAGATCAGCAATAATGCTGGGCTTACCTGCAATGCCCACATCCCATGAAAGAATAAAGAAAAAAACAATGGTTTGAGAATCAGAACTATTAAAATGTGGCTGTTCTTTTCAGTCACCATTGTGTAAATTCAATAATTTGCTGTAAGAAGCCAGTATGTTGTTGATACCACCCATGTTCATTGATGCCTTCCGATAATGTTTCCACTATAAATCGTGAAAACAGGATATCAGAGCTGTAATGCATTATCTGTGACATGAATTCATCCATTTATTTACAAATTTTGTTACTCAGTGGTAGAACTATGCAAATACTGCTTTGAGGTTTTCATGTGATATGATCTTTCCATATTGTGTCAGTATAGATGCATGCATCTTTTTTTTACCTCTTGGTGGCATATTATTCTGGGTTAGTTCAATAGAAGTTCTTATTTGCCATGGTGAGGATCTTTCATGTTTACTGTTTAGGAAATTCAGATTTCAATTGAGTTTTCTACCCCACAAAATCTTTGGTATCAAATAGCAGTTGAGAAAACCATTTCATTAAATTGCTAAGAACCTGTATTATTTCTTCAGTTCTGCAAAACGTGAACTAAAATCTTTCCGTAATCTAGGTGGGGCAGTTTATATTGGCTTTCTCCAGTGCTGCTTCAATCACTCAACTGTACATTTTGCTTGATTTTTGGATCTTTGAAATTTGGCAGTCGTGATCCATTTTGATCTCAGTACTAAAACAGGAACATTTGTACTGGTGATCTACTTGAGAATGCGAGCCATTTTGTGTAAAATTTGGTCTTGTATGCCATTTTTGATTTCTAGAAAATCTTCCAATAGGTTAAATTATTTTTGTTCTGTCAGGATATTACCCACAGGCCCTAAGGAGATGCTGTCAGTTATCCTCGCTAATGTATATTTATTCTATCCAGATTTGCCGCATTCTTCATTGAAGGGTCTTTGATCTTGAAATGTAGCTTGAGCTCCATTTTTTTCCTGCTTTTTGTTTGGACCCTCCTGTATTTTCAAGTTCCACTTTTGTAGTTTAAATACTTTGCAGTCTTTTAAGATGAAGGTTCAGACAGCGGATCCTGAGGGTAGTCTCTTTTCTTAATATATTAGTGTGTGTCTTTTTTGTCAGTTTTGTTTTCCTTTGTGTAGCTGGAAATGTCAGAAATCAGGACAAATTACTATAAGAAAATGTCAATATTGCAGGCATTCGTTGACCTAGAATGTATGTACAACAGTATGGTGCCTGTGGCAATTCTTCATCCAAACTGTGTCCATACCTTTATTGATTTTATTTGGAATGAATTTGAGAGAAAAGATTTGGAATATTTCACATAGTTTAAAAATTATTTCTATGTTGAACAAATTTGAATAAATTAGAAAATGAAGTGTGAATATCTGAAATTGAACATGTTAAAGCCTGAAAAATGCTTCCAGAAAGTTGCATTTTCTTGACATTCTGGGAAGGTAGATGTTGAATGATATTTTAACTGCCATTTGCATTATGCTGGAATGTATTAGTCACCTTTTTATGACATTCCGAAACACGCACAATCTTTTTCCCAAAAAATATTTGCAGTCTTGGTTCAGGACCTGGAGAGCTTGGTGTAATTTAAACACCCGAATTGAACCTATAGTGAATTTTATTGTTTGATGCTCCACCACTGATTTTTAAAACTAAAAATAATGTATTAATTGACAGGAAGGCTTCCTGGGATCATGCAACAGTCTAGTAAATTATCTGGTTAAGCCTTTCACTTTGCTGTTCTTGGATTCTGGTTGGTTCCACTTTGTGTTGTTGAAAGAGGTGTTTTTAAAATGTTTGAAGGGCTTTCATTCTTTTTATCAGTCAGTTCCTGAACTATCCCATGCCTTATGACTTCAGAGCACCTTCATGCAAAGAACTATTGAATGGGGAGCTGCTGAACACCCAGATCCCTTATCTATGGTTGATATTCTGGTAAGAAATCTTGCAGATGAATTTAATCTTGAGCAAAATACTAAAATTTGAACAAGTCTTTATCTGCTAGAGAGTAATGGCTTTGACAAGACTCTCCTATTAATACTGATAAATGTATGTGTTGTTGAACTTCAGTGAAAGAAAATTACTGCATGACTGTGAAATGAGCAATCCTATCCCATAGCCAGCCTTTAATTTTCCTTTTTTTATGTTCTACCTTCAAAAATATGTAGCTTGTGGCAGTCCATTAATGCAGGCACAAGGGAAGCTGTGGACACCTTTGAAACAGCTCTTGGTACAGTTATGCAGAATGATGTAGTGCAACAAATCTGGATGGAGTAAGTACAACATGCAAAAGGAAATAAAAATAATTCTAATCTTATAGTGATATCACTATCTGTGGAATTAATGTCTTTAACAACTGTTGTTTCCAAAGTACTAATAATGATGGATGTTTTTTTCTGCAGTTACCTTGTTTTTACCAGTAGGCAGCTTGTTGGTGCCACGAACAAGAACCAAGACTTTAAACTGTTTACAGACTTGGTGCATAGGTGTTTGGTCACTGTCCCCACAAGAATGCTTATACCATTCAGTTCTGCCAATTATTGGAGCAACTACGAGTTTCATAATCAGGTGATAGATTTTTTTTCCTTTATTTCCAGTTTCCAATAACTATGGTTACATAAGCATGTGGTCCTGCCAGTCCAAGAAAGAGCTCTATTTTGTTTGAGTAATTTGTTTTTTCCCTGATGGGTCACTTGGTTAAGGCTGCGCCAGAGTCATGATTTGATCCTGTACTTGCTTTAAATTAGCTGATTTTAGCCAGAGGGCTGGTAGAGAGCTTTAAATGGTCTTGACACTCCTAGACTAGGAATGTGGACATCTGAGTTTGTGTTACGTCTTGTCCATTTATCCTGACTCATTGAATGTGTTTGAGGTGGGCTCAAGCTCACCTGAGAGATTTCTGGAATTGCTTGTGTCCTCTCAGTCTGGATATTCCTGAGAAATGGTTACGTGGCTATGTCACAGGTGGTAAAGATATTCGCATGAATCAGGAAAGTGGGGCTATTGTGGTAGTCCAAAGATGTGCAGGTTAGGTAGATTGGCAGTAAATTGCCCCATAGTGCCACAGGGTGTGTAGGTTAGGTGGGTTGGCCATGGTAAATGTAGGGTTTTGGGGATAGAGTTCGATGCTGGGTCTGGTTAGGATTCTGTTATGGGGGTCAGTGCAGACTGGCCAGGAGGCCCGGGTTCAAGTCCCACCTGCTTCAGAGGTGCATGATAACATCTGAACAGGTTGATTAGAAAATATTTGAATCAGGAAAGAGTGAATTCTTAAGGGAACAAAATTGGTGGAAAGACCTATTTATTAGTAATTAAGTAGTGCTGGTAGAATGTTGAGCACAAGTCTTTCTGACGCTGTTAGGAGTCATCCCTTTCTCAACTTTGAGAAACCACCTAACTTGATTTTACTTTTGCCATAATCAGATGGGATTTTTTTTTAATATTAGCTATCTACTCTAATGGGTTTTATTTTTTCATGTGTTGAGATTTAGTGTCTCCTGGTACAGTAAGCAGAACCAAAATATTACAAGTGCAGTTCAAATGGAATTTTCCCATTATAAAGTTATAGCTGTGCTAAAGTTAATGTTGTGAAGTGTCAGCATGTTGAGACAACTGAAATAGTTGGTGTTACATTCAGCAACGCAGTCTCAATTAAGCATTAGGTTAAACTAGGAGATATTTTAAATGATGAATTGTGTAATATTTGATCTGTCTTCATCTCGCTGGAGGATCCAATTTGCAAATCTCAGCAGGTGACAGTCTAATGGGAAAAAAACAATGCATGAGTTGGAGTGTTGGTGTAAGTTTGGAACTCCCATTTATTCAAATATAAGGTAGGTTGGTTGGGGGGAGAAATGTGTCTGCTATTAGCAGAGAAATTCAGCAATTAATTACTTGGCGTACAGTTGTCGAGCTCTGGCACCTTGTCGCCGATTAAAAGTGCACATCAGTAAGGATAGCGTTGAGCTCAGTTGTTATAGCTGGGGTAGTTGCTCAGTGCTCATTGTCTGAGGCTAATTTAATATAGCTTGACTGAGGCATCAGAATAGTGGCAGAGGTGGAGGCTGCTACATTAAGAACGGTAAGCCCTCTCAAAATCAGTGTCTTCAGAAGGAAAGTAACACTCTTTCCTAACAAAACAAAATTGCAGATGCTGAAATTCTGAAACAAGAACAGAAATTGCTTGAGAAACTCAGGTCTGGCTAACATTTTGAGTTCATGACCCTTCAGAATCCTTTTCCATACTCAAATACAGCTTCACATGGGCTAAATTGCATTGTGCAGTAATTTTACGTAGATGAAAGTTCAAGCCATTTTTCTCGCAATGCTCCACAAGCAACAATGATTTAACCTGTGCCTGGGTTTAATTAAGCATGACTGTTAGTTCGGAAAGCGCTCTGCACTTTCTTGAATAGTGCTGTGAAATTCAAGAAATCCATGCACACTTGGGTCAGGCTCTTTTAACATCCAGGTGGGACTTCTGTTTAGTATCTCATTTAAAGGTTGGCATTGCTGAAAGTCAGTAGATGCTCTAGTAGCAGGTGAGAAATTGGAAAGAAAGAAGAAACTGGGAAAAATATTGGTCCTGTTCCTTTCCGATTGAGGGGGCAAGTTCAGGATCCATATCTTTCCAGTGTACGCTTACATGTGTAGTTGGTGTTGCCCCTTTTGATAGTGGGTCAGGTGACCTGGTGCAGGAGCTAGGGGAGGCAGACGAAAACCAACTGTGGAACTGAGAAGGTGTACAAAAGTATTCCCTGTTCAAGTTTACTGTCTATCTGCCTCGTGTTCTATTTATATTCTAGTGAACCGCAAACATCGACCTGTTCTCTTTTCTCGGTGTTTGAGAGAAGATGTTTGCCGCTCATGGCAACCCCTCTGGAAATGATGCCAGTACTCTTGTGCTATTGGAAACCACCAGCAAGTATTTATTGCCAGTACTGTTATTGATTGAATAGGTCATGCATGGAGGGCTTTTCATACTGAGAATTTTGCTTGAAATTCACCAGCATGGTACTCAACTCGCAGTGTAGCAATGTAATGATTATGTTTCTAGAAGAATATAGGGAAATCTCCTGTGATGCCTTAATAAGAAAGTTAGCCTATAATCTGGCTGAAGACTGCTTCTGTGGCTAAGTAGGTGAGATTTTTCTTCTGGAAACTCTGGTTTTATGAACATTCAGCATGTAGCTTTCAAGCTAGGGACACCCTCTCACTAAACAATGATTCGTGCTTGAGAAGAATATTTGCAAATTAGACTAATTGTAGGCATGTGTCATCCCATTCCAAGTGGAATGCCCATTATAATGCTCAAAAGTGCTTGTTGAACCTAACTTTTCATGGGTGCATTTAGCAGTCCAGTGCTCAACTTAATCTTCAACCTTGGATTGATAGATTCTCCTGCTTTCCGAGATGTACTGCTTTTGAGTATCAGTATTAGAAAATAGGCCATTCAGCTCTTCGAGCCTGCTCTGCCGTTTAGTGTTACAGCTGATCATACAACTTCGTATCCTGTCCCGGCTTTTTCCTCCAACCATTTAGCCCGAAGAGCTATAACTCCTTCTGGAAAACATTAAATGTGTAGTCCTCAAATGCTTTCTGTGGCAGAGATTTCCACAGGCTCATCACTCGCTGGATGAAGAAATTTTTTCTCATCTGAATACTAAATGGACTGCCCCATGTCCTTAGACTTGACCACTGGCTCTGGGCTTGCCAGTCATCAGGGACATCCTTCCTGCATTTATCCTGTCCAGTCCTGTTAGAATTTTACAGGTTTCTGAGATTCCTCCTCATTCTTCCACACTCAAGTGGAAGTTGTCCTTACCAGTCTGTCTGTCTTCACGGCAATTCGGTCATCCCAAGAGTCAGTCTGGATCAGGAATCGAACAAAAACAATCCTTCACACTTCCTTCTTAGACAGATGAGACCAAAACTACATAAAATTCTCTAGTGATCTCACAAAGCTCTGTACAATTGCAGCTTGACATTTCTGCTCGATACTCTAAACCTCTTGTAATGAAGGCCAGTATACCATTTGTAGTCATCGGTGTCTGCTGCACCTGTATGCTTGCTTTCAGCAGCTGGTTTACGCATACTTTGTATCACCCTCTTTTGTCGATCTGTCAACATTAAGATGATTACTTGCCTTCCTGTTTTCAGTTTACAAGTGCATAATCTGTGTTGCATAGCTTCAGTGAAGGTTTGCTTCCCAATTACTGTTTTCCTCTTCTGACAGATTGACGAGTCTTTGCTGAACTGTGCAGAATCTGATGCAGGAAGTCTAAGTTAGAAATAGTCAGTGCTATAACAAATAATGCATTAAGTGAAATAGAGACAAAAAGAAAAGGGTAATTTGGAGAGGAAAAGTTATGATCTCTGAAGTTTTGAAACTACTGAATAATAATTAAAATGAGAAATGAGATGTCATGCATGCTTAAATAAACGTTTCTGCACCAGGGCAGTGATTTGCTGATAATTCCTTTATTCATTAATGGGATGAGGGTGTCGCTGACCAGGCAGCACTTATTATTGCCCATCCCTAAATTAAATTTACCACTCCTTTTTAAAATTCACTTTGGCTTGAACAAATTAGTCTTTTCTGACAAGTTTGATTATCTATTGAGCGACTACAACAATTTAATGTTGCATGTATTTGAACGCTGAGACTCTTGATATCTATACTAATAGAATGGAAGTAACGGAGCAACTGAGGAGCTCTGAAAGCATTCTCCTTTTTTTTAATGTTTAATTTCTCGTGACTTCGTTGTATGTTTGTTATATTTACACTCATAGGAAGCCTTATTGTTAAGAAATTCTGGCCATTAAAGCCTGAACATTTACTGACATTAATATTTACGTGACACTTGTATGCCATATATTTTATTCTCTCTCTATAGCGTTCCTTAGCTGGAAGCTTCTACCTGTTTAAAGTTTGATGTGAAACTTTGAAGCATTTGAATTTGGCATTAATATGTAAGGTCTCCAGTGGTGCTTGTTTGACTGGTTTACACAATTTCTTTGGAAGAGTTATTTAACTTAAATGAACTGAATCTAACTCTTTTTCAGGTGATTTCCTTTTATCTAAGCTGCCTTCCTCAATCCCAGCATTGCAAAGCATTGGAAAGGTTCCCTTCCATTATGCCAACTAATGTTGGACTAGCACTAAGGTAAAAATATTAATTCTGCAGTTAAAAATGTCTTGTTGAACATGTTGATTCTTTTGCTTTGTACAGTTTGCCAAGATATGCAAACTAATTCATAATGTATGTGTTTGTTTCAACTTGCTTGTTGTTTTCTCCCTACAGAGTACTGGAACAGGAATGGACGGAGGGTAATATCCAGCACCTCAAACTACAATCAAATATGTTTACACATTCTTTGCCAATCTGTCTGCCAATTTGGAAAATGTAATATCAGGATTTTATTTGTTCTATTATTACTGATTTATAGAATGTTGTTTTAACTGTTTAAAACCTTATTGATGTTTGCTTATTTTTGTCTGATTTTTATTTGAGTAAATTGCTTGATACCTTTGGGAAGATTTTACTCAGTTGTCAAATAATCAAGTCTGAAATTGGGTTGTCAATTGATCTGGGATAGTAGGAACTGCAGATGCTGGAGAATCTGAGATAACAAGGTGTAGAGCTGGATGAACACAGCAGCCCAAGCAGCATCAGAAAAGGGCCTAGGCCCGAAACGTCAGCCTTCCTGCTCCTATGATGCTGCTTGGCCTGCTGTGTTCATCCAGCTCTACACCTTGTCAATCGATCCACTTTGTTTAACGACAGATTTACTGAATGAGCAATTAGTTCATTTTTGTACCTTTTATGAAATTGATATTCCGAGTCTAAGTCTCCCTCTATACTTTTACAATCATAGCTATTAAATTAAACCTGTGAAGAAAGTTCTTTTGATCCCTCTGTATACTAATGTGTGGTGCTTTCTAACGTTTTATGGTAGCATCCAGAAGTCTCAAAATACTATTGACCTTGTTTTTGTTTCTCTTTGCTTTAGAGCCATAGCTGTTGAAAGCATGTTAAAGGACCACCAAAATGAGGTAAGTGCATGTGTTTCGCATTTTGGTGCTCTTCCACACAATTTCTTTTAACTTACAATTTGAAGTTATGCACAATTATAATAATTTGACCTCTGTGTAGCAGACTGCATTCTGGGCAATCTTGTCATCCTGATTCAAAAAATTAGTTTTGATATTTCAAGTTTTGATTGAATGATAGTAATGTAATTTGCCAATGCTCTTTGCTGTAACAACTGAAGTAGATCATACAGCCTGTTGAGTCTATTCCAGCATTCAGTACAACTGTGCCTTATCGTGGACTTCACAGCAACTTTCCAGCCCTCTTTCTACATCCTTTGCTCTATGTACACAGTACTGTGTATATTTTTTCCTTGTTTTAAATGATGGCTTTGCTCACAGATTCACTTAGTGAGTCTTTTCTAATTTAATAATTCTGGCTGTGTAGCAGTTCTGTACTATTGTTTCCCACTAGTATCTCCACACAAGTGCTCCCACTTGCTATTTGCTATTTTTCAGGTTCGGCAGCTTTACCAGCGAGCACTTAAGAAGTTACCCCTTTGTGCAACGCTCTGGAAAGATGTAAAGTTTCCCATTACATTTTCCTTTGATTTTTATTTTCTATATTTTTAGATTTTGTACAGCAATGATTTTAGGTATTTGAGCTCTGATCTAGTTTGCAATTGGGAATGGGCAATAACTGCTGGCCTAGCCAGTGCAGACATTCCATGAATGATTAAAAAAAAAATACATTGTTGTAAAAGCAGCCTTTTCCAGTGACAAGGTAATTTTTAATTGGTGGCTAGGTCTTACTTAAGTGCTTCCCCTATCTCTTTCAGCAACTCTTGTTTGAAGCTTCAGAAGGAGGTAAAACTGATAATCTCAGAAAACTAGTTACCAGGTGTCAGGAGATTGGCGTCAGCTTAGATGAGCTCTTAAATTTAAGCCCTTCCCAGAACAGAGGGCAATGATTACAGAGCGTAAAAATGTTTCCTGGTCCCCCTACGTAAAAGAGGTGGCTCGTCAAGACTTGGCTGGTCTGTAGCTGATATCTGCAAATGCAGATAATAATCTGTGGAGATCCACATGTCCTTCCCAACGGCTTTCTTCTCTACGTGGTCAAAAATCTTGGAGCTTACGAACCAGTGACCCAAAACAAGATCAATGAACTCCTACTTGGCCTCTGGGCCCTGTCAGATTGTCGTAACATCACGTCCGTAAGTATGGTACCTCAGAATGATGAATTATTTTTTAAATGTCGTGTGTCTTTAGTCTTTATACAAACTGCTGCATGTAAAATTGGCTAAATTTTAGTGCAGTTCTATGCACATGAATAAGGCAGTTTCAATTCTTTTGTTTTCTTTTCTTCCCCCCTCCCTTGTTAAACTTCTGTTTGAGATTTTTTATTACAGGTTCAAAAGCAGCAGGTTTCACAGAAAAAAAGTGTTATTGCCTTGGTAGAAAGTCCAAAGTGACTGCTTTGCCAGGTGAAGATTCCAGGAGGGGTTGCATAATACCCTTTCTCATGTTCAGTGTGGTGGACTTGCTGCTGCAGAGACTCTTTGTTTTATGTATTAACATACTTGAAGACAAAATCTACTGCAGTGGAAAAGTTGGAACACTAAAATTTATGCATGCCAGTGCATCAGTTCTTGAGGCTGGTCAATTTATGTGCAATCTTGTTTTGTGAGAATTTATTTATTTTATGGTTTAAGGAAAACTTGAAGAGTGACAAGTATTTGACAAATAAACTTTTGTACTAAATACTTTGTAAGTATTCTTATACAATGTGTTTATATTTGATTATTTTCAATACATGCTTTATCAAAAAAAGAGTCTGTCTTTTTTGTATTCTCATTACATCCTGTGGGCAAAGTAGCCTGTAAATTGCGTGCACATTTCTGAAATTAGCAATAAGTAGTGTAGAAATGATGCATTGATGCACAGCTTATCTGGAAAATTTTTTATAAACGTTATTACAAATTGAGGAAAATGTTAGTTTTTTTCCACACAATAAAGACACTTATGATGCATTTCCACAGCAAACAACTAACATATATAATGTAGACAAGCATAAACCATTTTTATCCAGCATAGTCCTGATGCTGGTGACATAAGCTTATAGATATACTGTAAGATTGAGGTATAAATGTTGATCAGGTCATCACATGGAAGCAAAGACTTGGATTTACATTGCATCTTTCACAATATCAAGGTGTCTGTTAAAGCAAATAGCAAATTTGAAGTTACCACTGAAGAAAACATGCAGCAAAATTATACATGTCTCTCAAAGAAAATTTGGAAAAGACCAGATTCTATTTTTGTGATGTTGAATAAGTATTGGCTCGAGCACCAGAGAGCAGTCACTTGGTTTTCACAATAGAGCTGAAGGATCTTTCAGGTCCATCTGGGGTTACAGACAAGCTCTTGGTTTAATAGCTAATCTCAAAGAAAACAACTGCCAATGCAGCACTTCTTCAGTTCTCAGTGTCAGGTTAAATTTTGTGCTGTTCTGGGATGCAACTTGAAAGTGCAATCTTCTTAATTAGTGCAGGAGATTAGTAAAATGAGTGTTTTATGTGCGTATACGCTCACACTTTAAAAAAGTTCATGCAAAAGGCACGTACTGAGCTCCCTCAGCACTGAAGTGACATCCTGAATTGTATGGTCAGTGCTTTGGACTTACAATCTTCTGACTTTGGTCAAGAATGTTACCGCTGAACTGTCCCAAATGTCGTGTAATTCGCTTTTCAGGTGACTCTCTTATTCTTCAACCTGGTTCAACAACTAGAATTTTAAATTCTGGTCTGTTGCAGAGTTCAAAATGCAATGGAGCAGTAATAATTGAGTTGATAATTTGTTAGATCAATTTTTCAGTGCATTGCTGCTTTATTTCCAAAATAAGGTTCTAAGTTGTAGGTTTGCACCTGTTGGAATATAAAACCATACAATATAGAAGTAGGAGTTGGCCATTCAGCCTGTTAAGTGTGCTCCACCATTCAACGAGAATGGCTGATCTGATAGACTCAACTCCACTCTCCTGCTTTATCCTCAATCCTTGATTCCCTTAATGATTAGAAATCTGCCTACCTCGGCCTTGTATGTAATTAGTCCTTCAGTCTCGACTGCTCTTTATAGTAAAGAATTTCACAGATGCTTCACCCTCAAAATTCCTCATTTCTGCCTTAACGTAAAAACTAGGCTCAAGAGTAGTCTTTTTGGCATTTCAAGTTTGCTGTGCCATTCAATGAAATCATGGCTGATCATCTATCTCAGTCCTCTGTTTCCTGTTTTGATCCCTTTAGCCATAACTGTATTGAACTTCTTAAATATTAAATCATCTGTTTTGTGGCAGTGAATTTCACAGGCTCACCACTGTCTAGGCGAAGAAATTTCATCTCATCTCAGTCCTAACTAGCGTACGCCATATCCTTAAACTGATCCCTGGTTCTGGGCTCCCTAGTTATCAGGCACATCCTTGTTTACTGTGTCTAGTTCTGTTATAATTTTATAGGTTTTTAATACTCTCCCCTCATTTATCCAAATGCCAGTGAATATCATTGGTAACCAATCCAGTCTCTTCATACATCAGTCCAGCCGTCCCAGGAAAGGGAGACTCCTCACTCTGAAATTATGTCCTCTGATACTTGACGCTCCCACAAGGAGGAAACAATCTCTATCTACCCTGTCTCCTGATGTGAAGTCAAATGTGGATGACTTATAAAATCTCCGCATAGGGTAGGCTGTACTTGGTACAGTCATAATTGGTAGTTCTTAAGTGAAAATTTCTATTTTTCACATTATTGCAAACAGTGGCCTAAAACTTCTGATAAGGTGGTGGTGGTTGCTACAGCATAGATTGGAATTGAAC
Organism: Rhincodon typus; assembly: GCF_021869965.1. NCBI lineage: Eukaryota > Metazoa > Chordata > Chondrichthyes > Orectolobiformes > Rhincodontidae > Rhincodon > Rhincodon typus. The sequence goes on from NC_063349.1 coordinate 41,374,493, forward strand.
ATGAGCATCATGCAAAACTCCTGACAGTGAAAATTGCTCAGGAATTTGAGATGTCTAATATAGGCAGTTAGTCAGTTTTTGGAGCCCTTTGTAAAGTCCTCAACTGAGTTAGAATTGGAGGCTTCTAACAGCCTTTGCTTGGTAGTTATCCATGAAAAACCAGAGGAATTAAAAACCCACTGTAATTGGACAATTTAAGTGACACCTCGCTGACTCCCACGCCCATCCCTTGGATTTCTCCTACGATTACCCTGACCATATCTCTGGAGCCCAAAGCCTCTCCACCCTTGCTAACCTAAGCACTCGGCCATTTGTCAACCAACCACCTGCTCCCCAAGCACCTCGCTTACCTTTTTAGCAGCTGTGAAAGTGGATCAAGAACATTTGAATTCTGAAATATGGTTGAGTTGTCAATGGAGTATTTCAATGCTGATCCATTTTGCTGCACAATCCTGGACTGTGCTAGATTGCTTCAACTGAAACATTTGGGACTGGCAGTTTGGAAGGAAAGTTCTTCAAAGGTAAGCTTGTATATTTTGATTAGCATCAGAAGCCCACACTCACAGCTGGATTGCAGCTATATGATATGCTTCTAGCTGTGAAATCAATTGAAAGTTATGGCTTTGTGGTATATTCCTATAGTTTCTGTTCCCAATTTTTCTGTACCACTTGAATCTAATATTTCATGAATACATAATTTTATGAATCACTTGACTGGTAATCCAGAACCCTAGGCTAATATTTCTGGGGACGTAGGTTTAAATCCCACCATGGCAGATGGTGACATGTGAATTCAATGAAAATTTGGAACAAGTTAGCCTTGTGGTGACTATCTAACCACTGCTGGTTGTCATAAAAATCCATCAGGCTCACTAATGTCCTTTAGGCAAGAATCTGATGTCTTTACCCAGTCTGGCCTACATGTGATACTAGACCCTCAGCAATATGTTTAACTCTTATCTGTCCTCTGGGGATGGGCAATAAATGCTGGACTAGCCAGTAATACCCACATCTCATGAAGGGATGAAAATAAAAATTCTCAAGCAGTCATTGGCACTCGCTAAACTACTATTACTACTACTGTTTAACTGGACATAATGATGTGATGAAACTTTGGATCTAAAGTTATTCATTATTTCAGCACACAAAGCAGGTACTTGTCTCTACTAGATTGCTGGCTTTCCATAGAGCGTTCTGGTCAGTGTCATCTTGCTGTATTCCTGTATCCATCCAATTTGGTGTAAATAAAGAATTCTCACCATCTCCCTACATCTTTCTGAAATTTTAACTGTCCTCTCTAATCCTTGTACGATGCAGCAAAGTTTTGTGCACCTCAGCTAAATTAGACCTTAATCCTGTGGAATCTCCCTTCAACCACCTTTTTGAAAGAGAACAATATTAAAATTCTCATCTTAACTTTTTAGGAAAATTCTTCAAACCCTTTATGGTCTGGTAATCTCTTCTGCGACCTCTCATCAGCCTTCATGCTTCTTGAAACATGGTGACCAGGATTAGATTACTGTAGTGACGGCAGAGACTGAGTTTCAAGGTTCAAGGCAGATGGAACTTAACCCTGAAAAGTGTGAGGTGATTCATTTTGGAAGGACAAACTTGAAAGCAGAATACAGGGTTAACGGAAAGATTCTTGGCAGTGTGGAGGAGCAGCGGGATCTTGGGGTTCATGTTCACAGTTCCCTGAAAGCTGCCACCCAGGTGGATAGAGTTGTTAAGAAGGCGTATGGTGTGTTAGCTTTCATTAATAGAAGGACTGAGTTCAAGAGCTGTGAAGTTATCCTCCAGCTATACAAAAGCCTGGTTTGGCTACATCTGGAGTATTGTGTCCAGTCCTGGTCACCTCATTACAGGAAACATGTGGAGGCGTTGGAAAAGGTGCAGAGGAGATTTACCAGGATGTTGCCTGGAATAGAGGGAAGGTCTTGCGAGGAAAGGTTGAGAGAGCTAGGGCTTTTCTCTTTAGAAGGACGAAGGATGAGAGGTGACTTGATTGAGGTGTACAAAATTATCAGAGGTGTAGATAGAGTGGACAGCCAGAGACTTTTTCCTAGGGTGGAGGTAGCTATTACAAGGGAGCATAGTTTTAAAGTGAGTGGAGGTAGATATAGGGGAGACGTCAGTGATACGTTCTTTACTCAGAGTGGTAGGGGCGTGGAATGCATTGCCAGAGTGGGTAGTGGAGTCGGCCTCATTAGAGACATTTAAGTGGCTATTAGATAGGCATATGGATGATAGTATAAGGTAGGGGTGGAGGTTAGATAGACCTTAGGATTAGGGTAAAAGTTCGACACAACATTGTGGGCCGAAAGGCCTGTACTGTGCTGTACTGTTCTATGTTCATGATACTTGGTTTGCTTCTGTCACCTCTTTCTGAAACAACAGATCTCATTTGCTGACTTTTTGATTTCGTTATAATCCTGTGACAAAAGATGTATATTTGTGTGTCGTGTTTGAAATTTCAATTTCAAAATAGAGGCAGATGTTGATTATTATGAGAACAGTTTCTTAAATGTTGAGTCCTTCCGGTACAGTGCTTTAAATCCAATGTTTTTTCAGCAGATTACTGTGGACCCTTGTGGTATTAATGGAAAGATGTTTATGCTGTTGTGCTCACTACATATAGTGTAAACATAGAGCTTTGTTTTCAGTTCAGAAGAATCTGAGCAAAATGTTAAGTTCAGAAGTCACGAGTTTTGAGTTTAGAAGCAAATTTTATTTTTTCTGTAAAGGAGTTTGACACAGTTCAGGCACCAGTCGCCTCAGCAAAAGTGTTTTTGTAATTCTCCTTTCAACCAGTGCTCAGATCTGTGGGGAAAAAAGTTCATATCGGAATATTTGTAAAGGGCTTATTGAATTGTCTCCACATTTTGTGTTTGGAGTCAGTTAAGTAGACCTTAGATTTGAGAGAGATAGTGATGTAATTCCTCTGGACTTGAGTCTCAAGCAGGTTGTGTTGTTTGCTGTGATTTGAATCTTGCTAACTGTCTTCTATGTAGATGGCTTATTTTTAGCATAGTTTGTGTAATGAATTTCTGTTAAAGAAGCACCTGCAGTCTTGTCTAACCAAGCTTACATGGCAACAAAAACACATGATCTAACATGCCAAGTTTCATAAAAACCAAAAGAACTGTGGATGCTGTAAATCAGGAACAAAAACAAAGTTGCTGGAAAAGCTCAGCAGGTCTGGCAGCATCTATGGAGGAGAAAACAGTTAACGTTTCAGGTCCGGTGACCCTTCCTCAGAAGCCAAGTTTCATCCTGGGATCTGAGTTGTCTAACAGTGCCTGCATAACAGCTGTTTTGAGTAATGTTTACATCCATGCCCCCGCCACCACCCCAGTGCCCTGCCCTTGCACACTGTCTGGAACTCTGCCCTTTGATATTGCCATCTATATTGCCTCTGTTTATTGAAATGGAAAGATCTCAAGGCAAAATCCAGTGAAAACTTCTAATTTTGAGACAATTGTTTTCAGTTCAATGTTCAATCTTTTTGAGAGGGTTCCAGACATTGGGTTATTTTCTGTAATTCCTGCAAGTCTGCTGCATTAGGATGTTTGCAGCATTCTGCAACTTTGGTCTGTGTTGTTGCAATGACTTGTTCCATCAGAGGATGTGGACCAGAATATTTTTGTGCTTAAGTGTGAAATGCTTAAAAATGATGGCCTTGGCGATTTTTCTGTACTTCCTCTGCACAACGTAGCTGAGATTTGAAATTTGTAATGTTGCATCTTCTAAAGTTTGAGACACAGATTTAATAAATGCTAACTATTCATTGCAATGAGAGTTGAAGTGATTAAATATTCAAAATTGCAAGTAATTTATGTTTTCCTATTTGCTACAGCAGTCAAGCCAGTCTGGAATGTGACTTTCTTCTACTACTATTATTGAAATTATTTTTGGAGGGTTCCTGATTACTCATTAAGTTGTGACAAGCAAGTACATAACAAGAAAGTTCCAGTCCAGTCAAGTACTCTTGGTTTCCTTTCTAGCTGACTAGACAGCTGCAGGGGCTTTGGTCGAAAAATAGATGAGCTTCCTATGCTACCTAATGCATTGCATGCAGTGCAACTAAACCTGTGGTCATCAGAGATTTCACACTTGCAATTGTATTACTACATATTTGATTTATTCCATGTTTGAGCAGCTGCTTCTTAAAGCTGTCAAGTTTGGTCAATGTCGTGTATTACCATGTATTACAATGTAGTGTATCGTAGCTAATAAGTAATAGATTGCCAAGGTCCATCGAACTGTGTTTTTTCAGCAGCAAATCAACAACACAGCTGCCTACAGACTTTTCATCTTGCAAAGATACTGGAAATCCTTTGAGGTACATCCCCCTCTACAGGAGATCTATACAGGGCAGCCAGCAGCATGCTGCCTGAACCAATTCGATTACATGGTTCTGTTTCTGAACCTTTCTGAAGAAGGGTCTAGACCTGAAACGTCAGCCTTCCTGCTGCTCTGATGCTGCTTGGCCTGCTGTGTTCATCCAGCTCTACACCTTGTTATCTCAGATTACATGGTTCATTGAGGACTTTTCAGGTTCTAAATCAAAAATGTAGATTAGGCTGCAGAGTACAAGAAGTGAAATAAAAAGAGGCAATTTTATGATTGAAACAAATCAAACCAAAATTAAAATTCCCTTAAATCCTGATGGAAAAATAATTACATGCTTAAAATTAATTTTTCAGGACCAGAGGTGTTTTTCAATACTTGATGCTTAGTTAGCAATTTCTTGCTCAGATACAGCACTAATTAAATAGTATGCTAGAGCCAGTTAAGATGTTGGGACGGCACGGTGTCTCAGTGGTTAGCATTGCTGCCTCATAGTGCCAGGGACCCGGGTTCGATTCCACCCTCAGGCAACTGTCTGTGTGGAGTTTGCACATTCTCCTAGTGTCTGCGTGGATTTCCTCCGGGTGCTCCGGTTTCCTCCCATAGTCCAAAACTGTGCAGGCTAGGTGGATTGGCCACACTAAATTGCCCGTAGTGTTCAGGAATATGTAGATTAGGTAGGTTATAGCAGGGTGGGTCTGGGTGGGATGCTCCAAGGTTTGGGGTGGACTGGTTGGGCCAAAGGGCCTGTTTCCACACTAGGGAATCTATGATGAAGACATTCCATTAACCACATATAGCAAAATTTGAGTGTGCATTGTGAACAATGGTGAACAACTCCACAGCAAAGAGGTGGTGAAGGTCTACAGTTAACCCCATGTTCAGTTATGGTGAAGGCCAGCATATTAGTGTAAAAACCCAGGCTGAAGCATTTGTAATCAGTTGTAAAGATGAAGTTGATTGTTTTAAGCAGTTTCCTGTTGAAGTCCATGTCATCATACATTGAAGTCTTAAACTGATTTAACTTACTCCATGTGAAATCAAGAAATGGTTGAATGCACTTACAATATTTGTAAATGTGGCCTATTTAATTTTAACTTCTATTTAAAAGTAAGACATCAAATTCCTGTAGTGGTCACCTGATTACATTAAGGTAAGCTTCAAGAAATGCATGGGGAACAAATTAAACTCTCTGCACTAAAATTAGCATTTTTTATCTAAGGATATCAAAACTAAGCAACTGTTTCCCCTGTTTAATTCACACGTGCATGATAATTTTGCATTAGAAGATGACAGGTTTGCCTGCCAGTTAATTGGTTTAGAAAAGCAATGGAGTTAGACTCCAGAAAACAAATTGAACTATATTTCATCAGCTACTTGAGAAGCAGAATGGAGTGAAAGAAAATGATTTTGAGAATAAGAGCAGGAAATTCCTCTCTCCTTGTCTCTTCCAACATCTTGGAAAACTGCCTAATGAAAAATCAAATTGGGCAAATAAGTTAGCAGAGAACAGAAAGATATCTATAGATTCAATTACTGAGGATACAAGTCAACAATTAAATGTCTGTCATCTCAAGTCTAACACTTAAGAATCTAACACTTAAAGGATCCTAAAGGCTGTTTATTTGTGGATATTTAATTTCCCTCCCTGTACCAGAAACTCGCCCTTTTGAGCTTATTGACCATTACTGCAAGAGGATTTGAGTTTAGAAGTAATAAGGTCTTAGTGTAATTATGAAGTGCTTAGTGACACCCCACCTGGAATATTGTGTGCAGTTTTGATCTCCCTCCCTAAGAAGGGATATACTTGTCAGAGGGAATGGAGGGGAGGTTTGGTAGGCTGATACTGGGAATGACAGGAATATCCTATGAGGAGAGATTAGTTTGATTGGATCTGTACTCACTAGAGTTTAGAAGGAAGAGAGATGAAACATGTAAAATTCTAATAATACTGGAGAGGTTAGATGCAGGGAGGATGGTTTCCCTAGTTGGCGAGTCTAGAATCCAGGGAACTGCAGTCTCAGGCTCCATTTAGGAGTGAGATGAGGAAATATTGCTTCACTCAAGGGGTAGTGAACCTATGGAATTTCCTAGTACAGGTGATTGTGGAGGCCAAGTAATTAAATTATTTTCAACCAAGAGATTGATATGTTTTTAGATATTAAAAGCATCAAGGGGTACAGACAGAAAGCAGAAATATGGCATTGAGGTAGAAGATCAGCTGTGATCACTTTGAATGGCAGACTAGGCTTATAGAGCCAAATAGGCTGCTACTGCTTCTAGTTCTAATGTTTCTACCTGTGTTTTTATGTTGCATTTTTCAAAAAAATTTGTTAGATAATGAAATTTGTCTTTCAAGAAATTTTTTAATTGGCTCCTTCATTTTCTAGTGAAGTGTGTCTTAATTGAAGCTGCATGCTTAAACAGCAATAAAAGTATTTGTTGTGGTCACAGTAAATGCTCTGGGTTAAACAACATTCCAGTTGTCGCGCTAAAAGATTGTGCTTCACAACTAGCTGCTTTTCTAGCCTGTACAATTGCAACACTGACATCATTAAAGTTAGAAATTCTCTACAGAATGCCCAAGTGCCAGTATCTGAATGGTTGCAGTACATAGGAAGTTGAGTTAGACAGTATCCCCTCCATCACTGTCTTTTTGTAGTACTTGCACTGTCTGGCCAGGTTCCTGACCAGCATAATTAGCCATAAGTTTGTAGTATAGCAGAAGGGGCTACATTAAGGGAGGGCACATGCTTATGCAATCTCCAGTTTGTAAATCAGAAGAGAGCATGAGAGAGGTGATTAGGTATAAGGACACTCATTTTTGGACGCAATGACTGTATTGAATACAGCCACAAGCGAAAACAGCATGAATTCTTGTCAGCATCCTTAGGGGACAGGATATGCAAATTTGCCTGTGCCCCCCTCTTTAGCTGTTCTATCTCCTCTGAGTAGCACTGGCCTAATGCCACAAGAACAGAAGTGATTATAATGATCAAATAACAGAAATATTCTGGATAAGATTCAGAGGGTATGACAATAGAGGCATATTTGCAAGATGGGAAAGGAAATATGGATTGAGTGTCTTGCAACCTATTTGAGTGATGGGGGTGTCAAGGTTGAATAGTGGATGAGCTATGAAATGAGAGTTTCAAACTTGCAGCAATATTGAGTGTGCACGCATGCAGTGCACTGATTAGACTTTCAACCTAATATTCTCTCTGTTGCTCAATGTGATCTCTACATCAAAGCAAGTAGGATGATGTGTTTGCGGAACACATCTTTTCTTTCTGCAAATGTGACCCCAAGCTCCCAAACTGACCTTTCCTTAGCTTTCCATAATATTCCAGTAAAGCTGAAGGCATGCTTAAAGTACAGTCGCTCATCTTTCCGCAAGACATCTGCAGTCCTTTGCTCTTAAAGTTGACTTTTACATCTCAAACCTTGACGACAGCTCCTTTTTTTTTCTCTGACAAGTGCTGGCCATTTAGAGTGGATATAGCTATGCTAGTGAGGTGGGAGAGGCTGTGGATCCCTTATTAGTACATGACTGAGGAGTGGAACGACTCATGTCTATCTGATTTATTAATGTATGATCAAGCTGCAGGAATGGGCTGTTTGGTCCCTTGTGCCAGCTTTTAAATTCTGCAAATTGCTGCTAAATTCTGCAATTTAATATGATCATGGCTGATCTAATTGTAAACACACATCTACATTCTTGCCCATCCCTGACAATCTTACATCCACTTTAGTTTATTTTTATTCACTTGTGGAGTGTGGGTGCCACTGGCTGGACCAGCATTTATTGCCTGTCCCTAGCTGCTCTAGAGAAGATGTTAATGAGCTGGCTTCTCACACTGCTTGAGCTCATGTGCTGTAAACAGACTAAGAATAGCAAGAATTTATCCATTTCTGCTTAATGTTCAAAGACTGTGCTTCTGCTTTTTTGAGAAAGCGTTCCACAGGTTCACAACTGAAGGAAAAAGAAATCATCTTATCTTTGTTTTAAATTGGTGGTTGGTTATTTTGAATCAGGAACCCAATGCTCTAGATTCTCCCATCAGGAAACATCCTCCCCACACCTACTGTCATCCTCTCAGGATCCCATGTTTCAATCAAATCTTCTTTAAATCTTCTAAACTCCAGTCAATACAAGTATAGCCTGGCCAACCTTTTCCTCAAGCCATAAACCAAGCTATCCAATACAAGTCCCGCAGGCCCGACCAGTCCCCCTCCACTGACACCCTCATCCGCTTAGCCAAACTCGTCCTCACCCTCAACAACAACTTCTCTTTCAATTCCTCCCACTTCCTACAGACAATCCCTCTTCCGTACCTACACTGGGCCTAAACCCCACCTCTTACTCCGTTACATTGATGACTGTATTGGCGCCGCCTCGTGCTCCCACGAGGAGCTCGAACAGTTCATCCACTTCACCAACACCTTCCACCCCAACCTTAAGTTCACCTGGACCATCTCTAATACCCCTCTCTCCTTCCTGGACCTCTCTGTCTCCATCTCCAGCAACCACCTAGAAACCGATATCCATTTCAAGCCCATTGACTCCCACAGCTACCTAGAATACACCTCCTCCCACCCACCTTCCTGCAAAAATGCCATCCCCCTATTCCCAAATCCTTTGCTTCCGCGGCATCTGCTCCCAGGATGAGGCATTCCACTCCCGTACATCTCCGATGTCCCCATTTTTCAAGGACTGCAACTTACCCCCCCTCAGCGGTCGAGAACGCCTTCGACCGTGTCTCCCGCAACTCATACCTCACACCCCGTCCCCGCAATAACAACCAAAACAGAATCCCCCTCGTCCTCATGTACCACCCCACCAACCTCCGGATCCAACGCATCATCCTCCGACACTTCCGCCATCTGCAATCCGACCCCACCACCAAAGACATTTTTCCCTCCCCACCCGTATCTGCCTTCCGGAGGGACCACTCTCTCCGTGACTCCCTTGTCCACTCCACACTCCCCTCCAGCCCCACCTCACCCGGCACTTTTTCCTGCAACCGCAGGAAGTGCTACACCTGCCCCTACGCCTCCCCCCTCACCCCCATCCCAGGCCCCAAGAAGACTTTCCACATCAAGCAGATGTTCACCTGCACATCTGCTAATGTGGTATACTGCATCCGCTGTTCCCGTTGTGGCCTCCTCTACATCAGGGAAACCAAGCAGAGGCTTGGGGACCACTTTGCAGAACACCTATGGTCGGTTCGCACTAAACAACTTCACCTCCCAGTCGCGAACCATTTCAACTCTTCCCCCCCCC